>NW_007258733.1:651377-727581 GCF_000164805.1 Carlito syrichta
CACCTCAGCCTCCCAAAGGCGCGGGATTACAGGCTGAGCCACCGAGCCCGGCTGTGAATTATATCTTAATAAAGTTTTTTAAAAATAAAAAACAGAAACACGAGTATAATATGTTTTATATATATTATTATTTATGTGAATGCAAAATAGAAAATAAGTAGTAGCATATTAATTTTCAATCCAAATATAACTCTCTCTCTCTCTCTCTCTCTCTCTCTCTCTCTCTCTCTCTATATATATATATATATATATATATTTTTTTTTTTTTTTTTTCCCCCTTGAGTTGGAGTCTCACCAGGTCCCCCAGACTGGAGTGTGGTGGCACACTTCCGGCCACCGCAACCTCATCCAACTAGACTCCAGCAATCCTTTCCCATCAGCCTTCCAAGTAGCTGAAACTACAGGTGTGCGCTGCCACGCCTGGCTAATTTTTGATTTATTGTAGAGATGAGGTCTCGCCAAGTTGCCCTGGCGGGTCTCGAACTCACGGGCTCAGGTCATCAACTCACCTCCGCCTCTCAAAGTGCTGAGATTACAGGCTAAGCCACCAAGCCTGGCCAACAATATAATATTTAGAATACAACTAGTGCTTCATTATTAAGAAGATGGCTAAGATAAATGGAAGGATCAGGAAAAGGTAAAATATAGTGTGCAAATTTATTATACAGATATTATAAAAAGTAGGTTTCCATTATTGCCATTTATAAAAACTTTAGAAAAATGTATACACATAATACAAATTTTAAAGATTAATAGAAACGTTGGTAGTAGTGATTTTAACTTCTTTTAATGTTATTATAAAACTTACAACTTTATTTCTGTTTATTGTTTTTCTTTTTAATCAGAATTTGATGGTTTAGATTTTATGTTCAAAAGATTCTAAACTTCAGTTTTTCCTGTGAACTCATCACAGGAGCCAAATTTTATGCAGTTATTGCTTGTAATCCACATAGACAATGTCCTTCCTTGATATTGAATACAGGCTTAGTAGTTTGCTCACCCACAACAAAACCATGTATGAGGAGAAGAGTAAGATAGAACAATACAATTAATCCAACATTATTTGCAAAGTTGGTGTTAGTAGAGATATTTTCTTTTTTTTCCACTTTTAATTTTTTTTTAAAGACGTGGGGTTCAATTCAGGGCTAGGTATACAAATGTTCATTATGCAGGAACCCTGTGGATGTGGTGTGCCCCACCTTCCCCAGGCAGACTCCCACTACTGCCAATCCCGCTTCCCTGCGCCCTCCCGGCAGTTTCCCGCTACTGCCAATCCTTTTCTTTTTCTTTTTTTTTTTTCTTTTGAGTCGGAGTCTCACTCTGTCGCCCAGACTGGAGTGCAGTGGCTGCTCCCGGCCACCGCAGCCTCCACCTGCTGGACTCCGGCGATCCTTCCGCCTCAGCCTTCCAAGCAGCCGGAATTACAGGCATGCGCTACCACGCCCGGCTGATTTTTTGATTGATTATAGAGATGAAGTCTCGCTGCCCAGGCGGGTCTCGAACCCGTGGGCTCAGGCCATCCACTCACCTCAGCCTCCCAAAGGCGCGGGATTACAGGCTGAGCCACTGAGCCCGGCTTGCCAATCCTTTTCTTGTAGTATTACCATAATTGCTCAAGGTCTGCTTGTGAGTGAGAACACGTGATACCCAGTTTGTTTCTGTGAAAGGTTACTCAGTATTACAGACTCTAAATCCATCAAGGTCGCTGAGAAGTTCATGATTTTGTTCTTCTTTATGACTGTGTAATATTCCATTGCGTGTATGTATCACATTTTTTAAATCCAGTTCTCTTTTGATGGGCAGTGTGGTTGTTCCATGTTCTTGCTACTGTGAACAATGCTGCGATAAACATACGTGTGCAGGTATCTTTTTCTAGAGTGATTTAAGTTCTTCTGGATATAATCCCAGTAGAGGAATTGCAGAGTAGTATGGAAGGTCGATTTTTAGATCTTTTAGTCATCATTACACTGTTATCCACTGAGGCTACGCTAGTTTACTCTCCCACCAGCAGTGTAGAAGTGTTCCCTTTTTGTCACATCCTCTCCAGCACCTGCTGTTTTTTGAGTTATTAATGATGACCATTCTGACTGGAGTTAGGTGGTATCTCTGTGTGGTTTTAATTTGCATTTCTTTGATGAGTAGTGAGGCTGAGCAATTTTTCATCTATCTGTTGGTTGCTCATATGTCTTCTTTTGAGAAGTGGCTATTCATATCTTTCGCCCTATTAGTAATGGGGTTTCTTGATTTTTTCTTATCGGGACATTTGAGGTCCTTGTAGATCCTAGATGTTAGGCCTTTGTCAGACATAGAGTTAGTAAATATTTTTTTCCCAGTCTGTGGACTGTCTCCCCCCTCTCTTGATGCTTTCTTTGACTTTGCAGAAGCTTGTCAGTTTGATGAGGTTCCACTTGTCTATCTTATCTCTTATGGTAAGGGGACTTGGGATTTTGATCAGGAATTGGTTGCCAATTTCCATAAGGGTGTCTCCAACTTCCATCAGGGTGTCTTCTGCATTTTCTAAGATTCTTATAGTTTGAGGTTTTACGTTTAGGTCATTGACTCATTTAGAGTTGATTTTTGTGCATGGTGATAGGTAGGGGTTTTGTTTTAATATTCTCCATGTGGTCAGCCAGTTTTCCCAGCACCATTTACTGAATAGGTTTCCCTCTCCCCAGTCATTGGTGGTGGAGGCTTTGTTGAAGATGAGTTGGTTGAGAAATTGAGGTTTTGCTTTGGAAATCTATCCTGTTCCATTGATCTATATACTTGTTCTTGTACCAATACCAGGGTGTCTTGATTATTGCAACTTTATAACAGAGCTTAAAGTCTGGGAGTGTGATACCTCCTGCTTTTATTAAAATTTTTTGCTGAGGATTTTTTGGCGATTCATGGTCGTCTATATTTCCGTATGAATTCCTGTATTGTGGTTCAAGTTCTGAGAAGAATGCTGCTGGCAATTTAATGGGTATTGCATTAAATCTGTAGATTGCCTTGGATAGGATGGACATCTTAACAATGTTGATTCTTCCAATCCATGAGTGAGCATGGAATATTTTTCCATTTGTTTGCGTCATCTTTGATTTCTTTGAGCAGTGTTTTGTAGTTTTCATTGTAAAGGTCTTTCACGTCTCTGTTTAGGAAGATGCCAAGGTATTTCATTTTTTTTGGTGGCTATTTTGAAAGGAATTGTGCTTTTTATTTGGGTTTATGTTTGTTTATTATTGGTGTATAAAAATACGATTGTCTTTTGCACATTTATTTTATACCCGGAGACTTTGCCAAAGTCCTTTGTCAGTGCAAGGAGGTTTTTGACAGATTCTCTTGGGTTTTTGAGATATAGAATCATGTAGTCTACAAAGAGGGATAACTGGACTTCTTCTTTTCCTATTTGGTTACACCGATTTTCTGCTCTTGTCTGATTGCTCTAACTAGGACTTCCAAAACTATGTTGAAAAGGAAAGGTAAGAGGGAGCATGCTTGTTTTATTCCAGTTTTTAGGGAAGTGATTCCGATTTCTGTCTGTTTAGCAGTATGCTGTCTGTGGGTTTCTCCTAGATGACTCTTACTATTTTGAGGTATGTTCTATATATGCCTAGATATTCAGGGATTTTTATCAAGAAGGAGTGCTGGATTTTGTCAAAAGTTTTTTCCATGTCTAATGATATAATCATGTGGTTTTTGTTTTTATATCTGCTTATGTATTTAATTATGTTTATGGTCTTACAAATGTTGAACCAGCACTGCATGCCAGGGATGAAGCCTACTTGGTCATGGTGGATGATTTTTGAGATATGTTGTTGAATCAGATTTGCAAGGATCTTGTTGAGAATTTTAGCATCTATGTTCATCAAGGATATTGGACTGTAGTTCTCTCTGTTGGATCATTACCTGGTTTTAGTATCAATGTGATATTTGTTTCATAAAATGATTTGGGGAAACAGGACTCGGTGGCTCAGCCTGTAATCCCGTGCTTTGGGAAGCTGAGGTGAGTGAATTGCCTGAGCCCATGGGTTCGAGACCCACCTGGGCAACTTGGCGAGACCTTATCTCTATAATAAATCAAAAAATTAGCCAGTTGTGGTAATGCGTGCCTGTAGTTCCATCTACTTGACAGGCTGAGGCAGAAGGATCGCCGGAGCCCAGCAGGTCGAGGCTGCAGTGGCCGGGAGCAGCCACTGCACTCCAGTCTGGGCGACAGAGTGAGACTCCAACTCAAAAAAAAAAAAAATGATTTGGAGAGATTTCTATCTTTCCTGATTACCTGGAATACTTTCAGTAGAATTGGTATCAGTTCCTCCTTGTATGTTTTATAGAATTCTGCTGGAAAGTCATCTGGTCTAGGGTTTTTTGTTGTTGTTGTTGTAAGTAGTTTTCTTATGACATAGTCAATTCCCTGGATTGTTAGTGGTCTACTTAGGGTCTCTGATTTCTTCTTGTTTCAACTTGGGGAGGTTGTGTGATGTCAGAAAGTCCTCCATTTCCTTTAAGTTTTCAAGTTTGTTTCCATATAAGTATACATAGTAGTCTCTGATAATCTTTTGTATTTCTTCAGGGTCAGTTGTGACTTGAGCTTTTGCAATTCTGATTGTGTTTTTCTGGGCTTTTTCTTGGTCTAACTTGGGGACCATCAATCTCATTTATCCTTTCAAAGAACCAGCTTTTTGTTTTGTTGATTTTTTTGTATTATCTTATTGTCTTCTATGACCTGAATTTGGGTTTTTATTTTGGTGGTCTGTATTCTTCTGCTGAAGCTAGGGGTTTGGTGGCCTTGCTTTTCCAGTTTTCTTAGCTGGTTTGCTAGGCTGTTAACTTCTGATCTTTTCATTGTCTTCATGTGTGTTTGTAGAGATTTGAATTCCCCTCTAACTATTGATTTAATAGCATAACAGAGGATTTGGTAGGATGTTTTTTCATTTTCATTTGTTTCCAAGTATCTTTTAATCTCTGTTTTGATTTCCATGTTGATCCAGGAGTTGCTTAGCATCATACTGTTTAGTGTCTATGCCTTTGTGGGTTTTGGGGGAACTTTATTGGTGTTGATATTTATTTTTATTTTGCTATGGTCTGAGAAGGTGCATGGCAGAATTTCAATTTTATGAAATGTGCTTATGCTTGATTTATGGCTGAGAATGTGGTCAATCTTAGATTATGCTCCATGTGGTGATGAGTACAATGTATATTTTATGGTTGTTAGGTGAAGTGTTCTATCGGTATCAATTAAGTCCATTTGGTTAAGTGTTACGTTGACAGTCTGGATCTCCATGCTGATTTTTTGTCATGATGTTCTGTCTAGGTTTGTGAGTGGGGTATTTAAGTCCCCAGCTATGATACTGCTACAGTCAATATCTTTTTCAAGTTTACCTAGAAGCTGCTTGATGAAAATTGGTGCTCCTATGTTGGACACATATATGTTTAGGATGGATATTTCTTGTTGATGGACCCATTCTTTTATCATTATGTAAGGACCTTTTGTATCTTTTAAAATTTTTGATAGCTTAAAGGGTATTTTGTCTGATATTAAGATTGCAATTCCTACGTTCTTTTGTGTTCTGTTTGACTGAAATTTTATTTCCCATCCTCTTAATTTGAGTCTGTGGGTGTCCTTTCTGGTGAGATGAGTTTCTTGGAGACAATATATTGTTGCCTGGTATATTTTATCCATTTTGCCATTCTATGTCTTTTCAGTGGTGTACTTAGTCCATTCAAATTCTGGCTAATTATTGAAGTGTGAGAGCATATCCCTATTATGAGGTTCTTATAGAGTTTGTTGTTGCTGCTGTTTGTTGTCTTTCTTTTGATTTTTGGATTGATTCATGTGTGTTTTCTCTCTTTTACCTGCATTCTTGTGAGGGGCATTATTGTTCTTTTTTCCTTTCTTCTGTGTTTAATACTTTCTTAAGTGTTTTTTGTAGAGATGATCTGGAGGCAGCATAAGCTCTTAGGGATTGGATGTCTGGAAAAGATTTTAATCTTCCACCAATGATGAGACTTAGTTTAGCTGGATTGGTAATTCTTGACTGAATTTGTTTATCTTTGAGAACTTTGAAGATTGGGCTCCAAGCTCTCCTTGCCTGAAGTGTTTCTGCAGATAGATCTGCTGCTATTTTAATTAGTTTTCTCTGGTAGGTAGTCTGATATTTTTCTATTGTTGCCTTTTGGATTTTTTCTTTTATATCTACTTTGTTTAGGCAAATTACTATGTGTCTAGGAGTTGGTTTTCTCATTTGTCATCTCACAGGAGTTCTCAGAATCTCTCTTGTTTGAATGCTTGTGTCACTGATGAAACAAGGGAAGTTTTCTTGGATAATGTCATGGAATGTTTGTTCCAGGGTGGTCTCTGTCTTTTTGTCTGCCTCAGTAAGTCCAATTACTCTTAAATTCAGCCTCTTGAATTAATTGCTCATCTCTTGAAGTTTTTTGGTTTGTTTGTTTTTTGTTTTTTTGTCTTTTTCAGTTTCTTTTCTATGTTTTTGACAGTTTGAGTTGGTCCCATATTTTGGTCCTCAAGCTCTGAGATTCTTTCTTCTGCTTGGCTAATTCCATTTTCCATACTTATCAGTTTGTTATTTATTTCATTCACTGCTGTTATCTCAGTTTTTTATTCTTTACTGCTATTATCTCAATTATCAACTCCATTCTTTCCTTTTGTCTTTCCTCAATTCTATTTATTCTCTATTAATGTCTTGATATTGGGTTTGTGTTTGAGACCAGTCATTCTGGAGATTATTCATTGTTTGCATTCTGAAGTCTGTATTCTCAGTTTCTGACCTCTCAGGGGTCTGTGAGAGACCCATATTTTTCTTTTGTTTTTTCTTCATTTGTGTAGATTTTCCTCCCCACTCCCCTCCTTTTTTTTTAAACCTCTTCTTTATTTCTGTTGTTGAGGGATGAGGGGTAACTTACTTCGGTTTCCTTATTCTCTTCCTCCTCTTTATGTGGATCCTTGGGTTTGTTCAATTCTGAAACTGGACTGTGGTTTGGGGGCTGTACTTTTTGTAGTTTGTAATTTAATTGAAGGGGTAGCTGTGATTCTGAATTTTTATTTATTTATTTTTATTTTAAAGATGTGGGGTACAATTCAGGTTTAGGTATATAAATGCTGATTATGCAGGTACCCTTGTTGATGAGGTGTGCCCCTTCATTCCCTAGCAATTTCCCTCAACTGCCAATCCCATTCCCCCTCCCCTTGAAGTTTCCTACTACTGTCAATCCCTTTCTTATAGTATTATGATAATTTTTCAAGGTCTGCTTATGAGTAAGAACATATGGTACTCTGTTCTTGTTTCTGTGATTGATCACTGAGTATGATCGACTCTAAATCCATCCAAGTTGTTGTGGAGTCTATATGTCTCTTCTTTATGGCGGAATAATATCCCATTGTGTATATGTACCACATTTTTTTTTTATCCAGTGCAGTTTCAGTGGGCAGCATGATTGGCTCCATGTTTTTGCTAATGTGAATAGAGCTGCAACAAACATTCATGTGCAGATATCTTTTCTGTAGAATGACTTGAGTTACTCCAGGTATATTCCCAATAGGGGAATTGTTGAAGGTCAATTTCTATTTCTCTCAGAAATCACAACACTGTCTTCCAAAGAGGTTGCACTAGTTTGCATTCCCACCAGCAGTATAGAAGCATTCCTTTTTCTCCGCATACTCACCAGCATCTGTTGTTTGTTTGTTTTATTAATGATGGCCATTCTTACTGGGGTTAGGTGGTATCTCAGTGTGGGTTTAATTTGCATTTCTCTGATGATTAGTAAGGCTGACCACTTTTCATGTGTCTGTTGGCTGCCCATATATCTTCTTTTGAGAAGTGTCTATTCATGTCTTTTGCCCACTTTTTAGTGGTGCTGTTTATTTTTTTTCTTTCGGCACATATGAGTTCCTTGTAGATCCTAGATGTTAAGCCTTTGTCAGATATAAAGTTGGCAAATATTTTTTTTCCATCCTATGGGCTGTCTGCCTGCTCTCTTGATGGTTTCTTTCACTTTGCAGAAGCTCTTTAGTTTGATGAGGTCCCACTTGTCTATCTTATTTCTTATGGTATGGGCACTTAGGGTTCTAATCAGGAATTGGTTGCCAGTTCCAATTTCCATAAGGGTTTCTCCTGTGTTTTCTAATATTTTTATAGTTTGAGGTTTTACATTTAGGTCTTTGATCCATTTAAAGCTGATTTTTGTGTATGGGGATAGGTTAGGGTCCTGTCTCAATCTTCTGCATGTGATCAGCCAGTTTTCCCAGCACCATTTACTGAATAGGTTCTCCTCTCCCCAGCTACATTAGGCAGGCTTTTCTCAGGAGAGTCACGGGAGCAGCAGAGGATCCTGTGTGCCAGTGGCTCCTATCTCGGGGCAGTGAGGGGTTGCAATTACCACCAGAGGAGAGCCCCAGGTACATGAACCCAAGCATCCCCTCAGACAGACTTTCACTCACCCGCTGGCTCATGCCTACTCACACAGTCTTTAGCGATACTCTGGAATATTTTCTTTAAGGTATTCTGAGAAGTAACATTAGAATAGACATTATTATATATTTCCTACCTTGGCCTCCCAAAGTGCTAAGATTACAGCAGTAGGAAGATTGCTTGAGCCCAGGAGTTCAAGAGCAGTCTAGGCTACATAGTGAGAGCTAAAGTTGATGAGAATTACGGTTCCAGATTTATACTATTATAAATAATGTTATAACTATTACTGTAAGAGACCTTTAGAGCACATGCATACCTATTTCTGATAGACATGTATGATGAAAGGGAGATGTTATATCAAAAGTTTACAGAACTTAATTCTATATGATAGTGTGAAAGGTTTATGAAGATTTATATAACTAATTGACCTTCTCATCAGCAGTGTGTGAGGGCACCTCATTATGATTTCTATTTGTATTTGTTTAAAGACTAAAAAAGTTAAGCATCTTTTCACGTGCTTACAGTCCATTTGGACATCTTTATTTTTGCAAATTGTCTCCTGACTTTGTTACTATCTGGTACAAGCAGTTCAAGGGCTATCAGATGGTCCATGGGTCACATTTTTTTAAGTGCAAGCATTCTAGGGCATAAGTGACCTTAAATGCTAGGCTCTGTTCCCTCTCTTCTTTTTCTCTCAGGTATTGACTTTGTCATTCTTTACTATTTTGTTTCTCTGACGGTGTCAAAAAGATATTTACAGGTTTTTCTATCTTTCTCAGTAGGAGTATATTAGTTCTATTTACTTAGATCTCCTTTAACAGAAATAGAACACACTAATCACTTTTCAAGAGTGCTGGTATTTTTGTTACTTCTAGAATCAATTATCTGGTCTAAAATTTTCACTCATCAACTTGCATAACTAGACAAGAAGAAGACTGTCTTGGGAATTTTTTTTTTTTTTAATTTTATTTCCAAGTTTCAAAATTATGGGCCTAATGTTACCCCTGCTATATTCTCAAAAAAGAATACAGGAATGCTTTTCTACCATTTAAAAATATATGTATTTTAATTCCTAGAGTAAAATAAGAGAAGTAAATAGTAATCTATTAATAAGAAGTTTTCTTCAGTATTCAATATAGGAATTTACATGCTTTAAAAATAACTCACCACCTAAAAACTGTAATGAGTTTAGGAGGTTAAATAAGGACAAAAACAAAATACAATATTGATTATTGATTGGGCTAGAATTTTATTTGATAAATCAGTTGTGACAACACACCATATTCTATACTAAGCAAAAGTCATCGGTCTAAGCAAGTATTGATACCAATTTTTACTCCAGAGTAGTGTAGAATTATTCTTATTACATTATAATTATAGAACATTAGAGAACAAAGAGTACATTGATTACTCAGAATGATCATATACATTTTTCACACAAAAGACCTCTGAATAATTTCCTTCTATCTTCAAATATCAAAAGACCATCAGAGAATGATGAAATGCCTTTTTTAAAAACTAAAAATGACTAAAGCAATTGTATGGATTATTGGACGAATTAATTTGTTTTAGTATATAATTAATGCTTATATAGGACTTTATATTTATATGAGTATTTCTTGCATATATGAGATTTCCTAAAATACTTAACTAAATGATATACAGAATGGTATTTAACTGCTTGCTACTTTTATTATTCATGGTTTGAAAATTATTTGATTTCATGTTTATGTCATTTTAAAAAACTTATGCGATAAGATTATTCTTTACTTATTGAACACTGTTAAAAATCTGTTTTCTATATTGGTGATGATGTTTCCATAAATAGAAAGTTCAGTTTTAACTCTTTTGTTAAATAGGGTTGCATCATTTGAAAGATTATGTGATCTAGTCTATAGACTATATAATTTAGCAAAACATTTTTACTTATTATCTCTTCAGTATAGATTATTGTGTAAACTATATCACTTTATTATGCTTTGTGAAAGTAGTATGTAAGCCGGGCTCGGTGGCTCAGCCTGTAATCCCGCGCCTTTGGGAGGCTGAGGTGAGTGAATTTCCTGAGCCCATGGGTTCGAGACCCACCTGGGGAGCGAGACCTCATCTCTACAATAAATCAAAAAATCAGCCGGGCGTGGTAGCGCGCGCCTGTAATTCTGGCTACTCGGAAGGCTGAGGCGGGAGGATCGCCGGAACCTGGCGGGTGGAGGCTGCGGTGGCCGGGAGCGGCCACTGCCCTCCAGTCTGGGGAACAGAGTGAGACTCCAACTCAGAAAAAAGAAAGAAAGAAAGAAAGAAAGAAAGAAAGTAGTATATAAAAGTATTGCTTATGTTCTATTAGATTACCTTTTTCTTTGAAAACAATTCATGGGGGACGCAAAATTGGCGAGCAGTTGGAAACTGACAGGGGAAGGGGAGAATACCTCATAACAAGGGTACTTGCATAATGAACATTTGTACGATTAACCCCGAATTGTACCCCACATCTTTAAAATAAAAAAAATTAAAAAAGAAAACATTCATAAGATATTTGTTTTATAAACACTTAAATATATGTGGCCTTTTTTAAGCCTCTAGTTTTCTTGTGCTTTGAACTGTCCAAATTATGTGACCTTCTGGTGGTTTCTGAAAATATCCTCTCCACACTCAGTTCACCACCGAGTTCCAATTTGTGATACACGGAGGGAACTCTAGGAGTCTATTTAGATGACAGATAGAAATATGTTCTTTTTTCTTTCACTGAATATCACTTTACGGACATAATAGGGGGACTGTAGTTCTCACAATATCCCTGAGTTCTCAAGAATTCTGTGTTCTGCTAAATCGATCTAAAATCAGAAAAGTGTAGATAGCTTATTTCTTCAGCTTACTCAAACGTACCAAGTAAAATTTGTACGTTACAGTTCTTCAGTATCAATTGCTAGCTTTCTGATGCGTGCTGTTACTGAGTGTGTTTGCTTATAGATCAAGCATAACATGTTCAGCCTCTTTTTAGGTTTCTATTCCTTTATTTTTATTTTCATAAGTTCTATTGAACTGAAGTCAATATATAGCCCATTAGTACATCTAAAAATAATCAAGACACAAATTTATTTAGGCTACACTCCACTAGAACCAGTTATATTTTAAAATGATTTTTGCCAAGAAAGTATCTTAAATAATCCCCATGTTTTTTATAATTAACAAAATTAGTTGAGCCTCTTTTCTCCAGTTTGGACCATTTTTCAATCACATAGGACTTAAAAGAGGCTTCTTCTATAAACAATCACTTTATAGTATCAGACCTGAGGCGTCCTGGTGAATAAAACGTCTATGAGCAACAGCTATTGGGAATTACATCTGGTCAATATGCAATCTTTGTAGCACTAGGAGAAAGGTTCTTCCTCAGTAGTGAACTGGTGAGGTGAATAATTCAAGTAAGAATTGACATTGCTGGAGGCCAAATTGCTGAAATATTTCTCGATTAGAATTATAAGAACATGAGAGATTTTTGGAGAGAGAAGAAAGGTCACTTGGTCCATCAAGGCCTATCCTTTTTAGTACTCCATTTCCCCAAGGATGGCATCTAATTGTTTCTTGAATGACATTCCTGCTTTTTGCCTCAACAACTTTGCCTGCAGGCTCTTCTAAGCATTTATTATTCTCCACATGAAAAGGTACTTTCTGAAATATGTGCTGCATTTATTTTTTAATTTCCATTTATGTCTTCCTGTCCTATAATCTGTGTTGAAATGGAAATAATAATTCGAGCTGGCGTTATCTGTGGCAGTTAAGACTTTATATGCTTCAAATCAGAAAGCTTCAACCCTCTCCTCCATATTACAGACCCAGATTTACAACCCTAGCCACTAGACCTGCATAAAAAAACAGTGGTGGGGGTCTCCGTAGTAATAATATTTCCAAAATTCATACTTTATCAAATACATCATTTCCTTTGCCAAATCGAGAATATCGCTCACTGAAAGTAACTGAAAAATCAGTGAATTTATTGGTATTTCCTGTCATTTGCAATATACACGAATATGTGCATATTCCTTCCAGAGAATGTGCAGTGAGAAAATATATTAGAAGTTTTGTGCTATCTAAATGGGCATTTATGATGTATTTTTAACGCAAAGTCAAGTAATAATTCTATTTCATTTGACTAAATAATTACAAAATATTACAGTAATGTCCACAAACTTAGAAATCTACATGTCATATGCATCCTGATTTTAGTTGATTCTAAAAAAATAGTTCTTATTTTTATAGACACAAAAAGAAAAAGCCTGAAAGCTCACACCCTTTTCACTTTCATTATTTGAAATGTTAGAAGGAGGAGGACATTATTTACCCAATATACATTTCTCTTCTTAATATCAACCAAATTTCAGAAAATCGACCTTTCACCACTCTTTCTTTTATTCTTATTTTTTTGAGTTGGAGTCTCACTCTGTCGCCCTGGCTGGAGTGCCTGCTTGGCACACTCATGGCCATCCCAGCATCGACCCACTGGGATCCAGAGGTCCTTCTGCCCCAGCCTTCCAAGTAGCTGAAATTACAGACACGTGCTACCACGCCCGGCTAATTTTTGATTTATTGTAGAGACGAGGTCTCGCCCAGTTGCCCCGGCTGGTCTCGAACCTGCAGGCTCAGGCAACCCGCTTGCCTCGGCCTCCCAAAGTGCTGGGATGACAGGCTGAGTCACCGAGCCTGGCCACCATTTCTCTTTCAATGAAGCTGTTTGGCATGTTAGTTGAGCATCATTGTAATCATACATCACATTACAATGATGGCTAAACTGGAATGAGCAGTAATCCAGGTTAAGCCACTTAGTTAAGCTAGCCATCTCCTGACGTTACACTGGCAACAGTGATTGGTTTAGTTTGATTCAATAAAATAAACATTTTTTTCCCCTCATTTGTGGAAAACAACAATTCATCTTCCTTTAGTTATGAAGTAGGGAGCATGTAGCTTGTTACTGGGTTTAGCATTTTGCCATTTGGAAGCAATTCAAGACGTTGTTCACCCAGATGTGAGGGAGGAAGACACTCCATCAACGTGGTAAATTGGAGCCCTGAAGCGCTGTGTAACTTTAGGCTTCTCAATGACAGGACTAGTACAACTTTACATATTTAAACTAGTTTATTTCGGGTTTTGTTAACTGCAAATGAAAACATTCAAGCTGACGACCTAAATTTTATTGGTACTTTAAGTAAATCACGTTTGCTTTCCTGGCCTTTGCAGGTTTGTGTACTCCACATTTGTCTGTTTCCGGATATTACTAGTTGCCTTCACTCTACTCCATAAGCCATTTTTAAAGGACTACCATAAAATCATTAGAAATAACTAAGACTTTCTACTGGCAGCAGTCTATAGATAGGCAAACCACACGCGTGCACACACACACACACACACACACACACACACACACACACACACACACTAAAAACGAGGGAGACAGGCTAGGGAGTCAACAAACATGGTCTACTTTGTGGTTCTTACAGCATATTGACCTCAGTGACACCTAATATAAACCTCAAGTCCAAACCTGGCTATTAATTTTTTATTTACGCAAAATGGTCAATATCAACACAGTTGCTCAAAATAAGTTTTGGTCATGAAAATAATCATTCTTTTAGATCACACTGAAATAGGATGTCCACTTTGGATTTCCAATTTATGTGTAATTTTTAAAAGTATACAGAAGAGAAATAGTTCTCTTTTTATTATCAGTATATGTTATGAGTTTTATTGTCATAGGAGTAGGCACAACTTGTCTATGATTATAAGAGATTCTTTAATCACAAAGGAAAACAAAATTTATTAGAGAAGCATTTCCCCCTGCTTTATCACAAGAGCAGCAGAATACTTTCCCTTTATTATAAGCAAAGTTAATCTCTTTTCCCATCTCTCCTTTTGACACAAATTTTTAGAAAGAGAGGGTCATAAAGTTTTGGAAGGACTATAATTCTGAGAATATTTAGAATTTCTAGGCCTATTTTCTCAGTTGGAAAAATGTTTTGAATCTTTAAAATTGCTTTTACAGCTGTAAAAATCTTTATGAAGTCCTAACTCCTAATGGCTAACTCGTTACCAAATAAAAATAAAAATGTAACAATTATTCATAAATTTCATTCATCCACATTTGGGATTCCTTGAGTTCATCAGGACAGGGCATTCTAAGAAGACTTACATGCTGGAGATAGAATGTTATAAAACCTTAAAGCATGGACTGTGCAAACAATGAAGAATAATGGAGGACTTCAGAGAAGGAAGAGGTGTTCTTGAAATTTGTCACCAGTCATTGATCTGAAGTGACAAGCGTAAATTGACTTCCTAGTGAATCAAGTATGCAACACCATTCTTCTCACGCCATATATAAGGTACACACCATCAAAGTGTGATGCATTTTATGTTGCTTTTGGATATGGAACATCAGTGATTTTATTTGAAACAAAGAAAAGCCAAGATCAGCAGTAACATGGTTTGTTTGAATACATTGTCAAGCTTATGTCCTTCACCTTTCCATGGCAAATTATCCTCTTTTCTAAATCATTTTGATAGAAGATAACTTAATTCAGTAAATTTTTATCATGACTATTATTCTAATAAATAATTGCATTGCCTTACACTTGCAAAATACTTTAAAATACGTTTCTATAGAACTAAACCACAAAGCAAGGACAAACATACTTTTACAAAGGCAAGATATTGTGTGTACAATTTAGCTATTTCTCAATGGTTAATAATTTATATATTTAATAGCATCCCACCAGATAGACATTTTATTTGCTAATATGAGGGAGACTTCCCCCGCCAGAAAATCAAATTATCTTTTGGAGGGCAGGCCTCCTGTAAGACAGGCTTCCCTGACTAGGCCAGTGTTCTAAGAACCTATCAGCCTCGGTGCACCGGCTGGCGTAGTGAGAGACTGTGTACGGCTTCAATGAATTTTTTGTGGCAAACAGGTGACTAGTTCTTGCACCATAATACATCTGCCCACACCATGCTGACTGCTCAGCAGTTTTTGACCCAAGATGACATAACCCCCATGTCCCAGACTCCCTATTCACCCAATCTTGCCCTAAGCAACTTTTTTTTTTTGTTTTCCTGGATGAAAAGAGGGAAACCTTTTGCCAACATGGAAGAGGTGAAACAAAAAAAACAGCAGAAGCACTAAAAGGCATCAACTTTGATAAGTTCAAAAACTGTTTTGAACAGTGAAAAAAGCATCTCGATAGATATATTTCATCCAACGGAGAGTACTTTGAAGGTGGACTGAAGTTTAAACATGTTTTGGGGGATCCCTTATACGTTGGAAAAAGCCAAAAATCATAAGTATATTAGAGAAAGATATAAAAGCCTGCCTTTAAAATGTTAATTTAAACTGTCAGATTATATTATTTGAAGCAAATGAATATATACATGCTGTTTGGGTGTTAATTAGATCAACACAATTATAAATGCTTAATTTACAATAAAGACGACTGCTTTAGCATAAGGTTCACAATCACCACATACCACAGTTCTCCTAATAAATGACATGGGATTTCTAAAGTAAATAATTAACTGTGAGTAAATTACACGTTGGCTTGACACTGCCTCCCACAGAAGCTGGCGTATCTCTCGCCAAACTCTTTCTTCTCCCTGGTCTATCCCTTTTCAACAAACACATTTAACAGCTGTGGATGCAAGCAAGGCACATTTGGCACAAGGAGAAACCAGATGCCGAAGTCTGAATGTATGTTCTGTTCAAAGCTTTAGGGTCTGTTGCTAACTCCTTGGTGTCACCTTTGCTGGCTCTCTTTTTAGAACGTGTATTGGCAGGAAACAGAGGAACATCTGGAGGTATTGATGAGGTCAGGCAGCTGTGGCCGGGTCTTGGCTACCTTGTTAGATTACAACCACTTTGAGGTAACTTCCTGTTTATAAGGATGTGTTGATGAAAAATAATCCCCAAATTAAATAATTTCACATTGATTTCTGAAAGCAAAACACGAGTATCCGAAACAGTTAAAACACACAACCTTACAAAGAATTTTGGAACACGTGCAAGGAACAAATTCATATTAGAATCTACAGAGTAAATAATTTCAGTCGCCTAGCAGAGCATAAGCACCTCCTTTTAGTTTAGGTCCTCTGGAAGCCTCAGGCAGGTTTGTATGTATACACTTTGTCTAGGTGTTGGTTTCAAAGAGCAGAATGGAGTGCTGAATCTCACAATGATTTCCGGGGATCCTTCTGAATTTTTTTTTATATATTCACATTTTAGGGATAAAAAAGGAAGGTGTTGGTTCCCATCCTAACCTTCCTTGCAACCCGGAGACTTCTGGATTGTGCATGCAACAGTGTTGGTCAGATTGCTATGGTCTTTCCATGCAGTGGAATAAGAGAAGAAAGCAGGGTTTCACATGACATGGGCTCCTGTCAAGACATTGTGAAATGACACCTGAAAGAAAAGTTGCTGCATTCTAGAGTATAAAATAGAGATTATAAGATGTGAAGCATAAATGTGTAGTAGCTAACATATGGCTAATACTTAAAAGTATTAGCCATATGTTAGCTACTACACATTGAGGGTCATTTGAAAAACATAGAAACCAGAATTAACACACAGATAATTAAATGCTTCTCTAAAGATGTTATTAATAGCAATACAAACTTAGGTAACTGTAATTTATTGAAGACCGTGTGTCAAAATTTTTTCTTGGTTCTCCACATATGCCATCACATTAATTCTCACAATCACTCTAAAAGTGAATATACCGATAATCGATTCAATTTTATAGTTGCGAAAACTAAGATCCAGCAAAGCTGAGCAATTCGCTCAGGATCATTCAGGTAGGTAAAGAGGCCCAGACTAGAACTTGACTCTTCTTGGATAATACAAAAAGTATCGTTTCTGTTAATAGAGGACCTTATCTAACCAGGACCCTGAAGCACTGCTTCCCAGCACAGATGAAATTCCTGTTGACTTCAGTGGGTAGGTGTTCTGATGCTGGTCACAGATGGTATCTTGCCTCACCTTCCTCATTTTCTTTTAGAAAGTGTCCTAAACGCAGTGTCTCCCTGAGTGCCCTTGAACCTATTCATGTAGTGTCTCCCTGAGTGCCCTTGAACCTATTCAGAGCTGCAGAGGCTTTATACTGGAGTGAGAATTTCAGAGAAAATGCACGACACACACTACTCTTACCCTGTTATTTGAAATTTATGTTGCTATAGTCAATTCATTTTGGATTTGTGAGTGAATGAATGAATCAAAAAAACTATTAATGAGTAAACAAAGCAAAAGACAAAAGAAGACATGAGAGGGTATTTCATATTGTCTAAGCCCAGAACAAAAAAGAACGAAGTAATATGAGTGGCTGATTCCAGTGGTAAAATAAATATAAAGAGTTTAAGATAGAATAGTATTGATCATACTGCAAACCTTCAGATGTTTTCCAAGTTAGTGGCTAGAGCAAAAAAATAAAAAAAGGAATAACAGTTAGAGGCCGTGTGTAGCTAAAAGGCTTATAGGAGAATCAGAAAAGATGTTATTAATATAGAAAATAGAGTAAAATTGGTGTACAATCCTGTAGAATTCTGCATTTTTTTAAAATGTGGAATTCCTGGTGTGAAGTAACTTGATGTCATGGGATGATTCTGGGGTTGTGGAAAGATGGGGTACCAGAACGTGAGAGATGAAGCAGGGGTATTGACAGATACAACGGAATGTTGTGTCAAATTCGTGGTGAGATTCCTTAGGAATGGAATTGGCCCTGATTTATCTTCAAGTTTTCCAAAACGCATTGCAGGAGGCCTTGACTAAAGTATATCTTCAATTAAAGTCATTTTTAAAAACCAAAATATTCTAAAATAAACAAAATTAATGAAACATCTAGTTGTATTTCTGAGAGATGATAAAAAATTTAAAACACTGTGAGGCAAATCATACATCTTCGTGAGGACTAACATATTAAAATGTAAGCAATTAATGTGTTAAAGAATTACAGAAGTTTTGCCAGAGAAAAACGTGTAATAATCTTTTGTTGTGGACTTTAAAATTTAAACTTTTACACCAAAGAAGATCAGATGTATGATCTCATATCTAGTCCATCTCGCTAGGTAACAGGACTACATATGTTTCAATACAGAGGTTTATCCAGTCAAAGGGTAACTCACTGCAGCTACTTTGCCTCGTATGTGAGCTGGTAAAATTATTTTTGATGTTCTTAGACATATGTCTTCTATTGTTGTTCAGTAAAACATACTAAGCATTACAGGACTTTTTAAGAAGTGCTGTTGAGATGGTGGAAGATATTATTTTGACATTTGAAGTAATTAAAAATACTTTTATATTAACAAGTACATTAATAATGGCAGCAATAGGTCAACAGTCATACTTTAAAACCATGAAGAAGTTATTTTGAATAAGATACATTTTACCCATTGATACATTTAATAACAATATACAAAAATAAAGATGTAGAATTTAAAAACATGCTAATTAGTTCAAATGAATAATCATTTTAATGTGGCTAAAACTTCATTTAATTATACATATAAGTATCATGCTTAACAAGCATAGTATTCAAAGAAACTTTAACTCTTGTTTAAGATTTGAATGTCTTGTTTAAGGTTTAAGTCATAGCCATGAAAAGCTCTTAAAATGTAGTTAGTTATGTAAACACAAATATAAATTATAGCAATGTATAGGGGCTGAACAAGTTTTTGTATTTTAATGATAAAGTGGTATGTGTTCATTTGCAAGCACTATTTTGGTCATTTTTCTTTTACATCATGAATACTAAATGTCCAAGAACTGAACACGTAGGGATGAAAAAGGGAGCAGCAGATGGGGAGGATGTGAAGCCAGCCATACTTAAGGAGCTGAAACCAATTAGAAAGGTATCACTGAAGCTCTTCCACAGCAGAACTAAAATGGAGAGCAAGGATAATCATCAAATGCCATGGTCGATAGCGCCTAAAGCCGGTGGAATGTCAAGAAGCAGTAAGAGTGTAATGCTAGCACCTTAATAAGCAATTTATGAGTATTTCCATGCAAGACTGTTTCTGTTTTTGGAAAATAGATTGAGGTCTGGATGAAATGGAAAACAGTTGGGGAATGCCATTAATCTGTGCTCTAACCACATGTTCTGAGAGCGTCTGTGGGGCCGATAATTGGCAACAGGTTAAAAATGGAAGATCATTACACGTTAAGGATTTAGAAAATGTAATAGTGTGTTTCCCGAGGGAAAGTGGAAAATGAACCGGTGGAAAGAAAGAAGGACGGATGAACAAGTGACAAATCATTTCCACACTCTCATTATCAGTGTGCCTTGGTAGACTTCTGATTGTTTCGAATCTATAGCTGTGAACTTTACAAGATATTCTGAAGAGGAAATATTCTTCACCTACTAGAAACCTGAAAAACACATTAAAATAATTTATCAATGTTTGTCATGATATAAATAAATTCATCTATTGTTTGAGTTTTAAAACACACGTAATGTGATTTGCTTTTGCATCCTAATGTTTTTTTAAAAACAAAATGGTGATGCAGCTCCTTATTTCAGTGATAGAACATGGGAGATTTGATTGTCTAAGATATTCAACCTTTGGAAAGAGGTAAAGTAACAATTAAAATATTCTTCTTTGCTAATTATTTGAAATAACCTTAGCATATTAAATATGATGGCATTCACTTCAAGTATTTCAGGGAAAAATTACTCTAAAGCCATGCATTATTCAAGTTGGTAGCACATCAGATGCTTTGAAGTGTATTTTTTAAGCTATTTAAAATAATGTTACACATTCATATTCATCTACATAGATTGAACATTCATATATGGAAATAAAACAATGTAATTGAAATTTCAACATCATGATTGAAATAAACTTCGGAGAAAGTCATTTAGGAAACATCTTCCCTCTTTAACTTAATGCATACTAAAATTACAATATGTTAACTAAAGATTCTTTTGTAGTGGAAAATTTGTCTGTGTATGAAGATAAAAAAAGCACTAGGTTAACCTGGGCATTCTTTCATATTGAGGACGAGAGTAAATTAACCACAAGTAAAAGCGAGTTTTAAACCTAACACCTGTCCAAAACTTTTAGATACAAATCAGGAACTGCATCTTATTTATAAAGATTCCAGATTCTAATGAGAATAAAATCATCACTATCTTTTTACGTGAATATTTCTATGTGTGAAATTCTGTTTCTAAAGCCTATATTAACTGTGTGTTGCCTATAAACTACAATATTTTCCTTGTTTCTTTCCTAAATTGTTTGAAATATAAAAATGTAATTGCGAATTGAAAAATGTGTGTAACCTGGAAACCCAGAAATGATATAATCTTTTGTTCATTTATCCAATTACTAGTGTTAATGTTTTCAGTTGGAGGGAAAAATGTATGCAAATTACCATGGAGGTTTTGGTGTTCTTTCCATGCCTCTATATTTTTTTCCTTGTGGAGGAAAAAAAAAAGTAGAGACAAGGGTGTCCTTATTGGGCTCGGTTCTGTTAACAGTCATGCCCTATTCATGTATGAGAAATTAGATAGCTTTTCCAGGTCTCATAGATCGAGTGATCTACCAGCTATGCTGCATTTCTACGGCTATGCTGTAGATAAGCATCAATCTTAAAGGGGCACAGTCATAGGAAATTCAATGTGTTGTATAGTCAAATGCCTCTGAGGGAGAAAGAAACATGTAGCTCGACATAAATCTTGAGAAGCACTTGAGGTAAGGGCCCATATGATCCCCCAACAAGCATCCTCAGATAACACCACTATTTTACTCAGTTGCTTTTTCGAAGGCTGGATTTTGACACTAATGGGACTTTGGGTAAGTGTGGTATACATCTGGGGGGCTACAATTCATTTGTTCAGGAGAATGCACTAGAGAGGGAACACTCCTACTGGGAGTTCTCTGTCTTTTTGCCTTCTTATCTACCTAGTGCTTGGATTGTCTTTCTATCCACAAAACTCATAATTAATGCGTGCCCCTTAGACACAGTACATTAAGCTCGCTTGAGTGTGCAGGCATTTTGGAGACACTCTGAACCATCTTTAAAATGCCATGGGTTGACGATTTAATTAATGTGGTAACTACCTGTCTGTCTTTCATCTGTTCAATTATTTGCAATTTCCACCAAACCTTCAGATACATGGAAGGCCCAACTTTGTGTTGACATGCTATTACCAAGTGATTAACCCACCCCCTTCTCTGAGAGGCAGGGTATCATTGGTACTCTCCACCCCCTCTCTAACACAACCGTCGGGCTGTGGAAAACCATCGGCTGCCTGTGACCTTCAGCAGTGTCACGCTGATTTCTGGGGTCAGTTCTGTTATGCCTTGCTCTCTGATTGTTCTGATGCTTACCAAAAGCACCAAAAATAATCACTCATTTATAGGCGCAGATGCCCCTAGGACTCTGCTCACTCCCTTTAATTCCTAGCGTTAAACAAGTACTGGGCTTTTTCCATGAAGCCATATTTTTGTTTTCACAATGGTTATAGTAGGAAGCCACACCTGGAATTTAATGGTCTGGAGTCAAAAGCAATAGGTACAATTTAAATTTCTAAGATTTTTGTGACATTCAAAATATTCATGAACCTGATCTTATCTCTTACTGTGTGTGTGTGTGTGTGTGTGTGTGTGTGTGTGTATTTTTGAATGGGAGTCTCACTCCACCATCCAGGCTAGAGTGCAGTGGCATCATGCTCATGGTCACCCCAGCATCGACCTGCTGGGGTCTGGTGATCCTTTTGCCTCAGCCTTCCAAGTAGCTGGAACTACAGGTGCCTGCTACCATGCTCGGTTAATTTTTGACTTTTGTGGAGATGAGGGCTTGCCAAGTTGCCTGGGCTGGTCTCGAACCCATGGACTCAGGCGATCCACTTGCCTCAGCCTTCCAAAGTGCTGGGATTACAGGTTGAGCCACTGAGCCTGGCCGTATATTTTTCAATAACTTTCCCCCCCCCCCCCAGAAAAAATACTGTCATTTTCCCATAATTTTAACCATGTTGATAAAAGGAAGACTGCACTTTTTTTAAAAAATGATACTTTACCAAAATTATTCACTGTGTCAGAAAATCAGTTCACCATTAACTTTTCACGGTGTTTGAATTGTCAGCATGGTATTAATGCTCTGTAGTTTTACTTTTTTCAGGATGATTCTTAATAGAAATGCAAGTTTCTATGTTATTATACATATTCATATATGAGCATTTATATAGTGAAATGCATGATTAATATAAATTATTTCTATTTGATTTATCCATTGAACTTAAAATATTGCATTAATTTTTAATTTTAATTTTAAATTTAAATTTTATGATTAAAACCAACAGATAAATGATCCATTCAAACTCCTAAACATCAGCTTCTTTATTTGGGACAATGATATTTCTTTGACAATATTGTAGACCTCCAAAAGACTTGTTCCTAATTATGCGTTGTATCAATATGTCTAAATATATTCATGTTAAGTATTTCCTGTCTTACTTATAATATCCCAAAAGTGGAAACAACCCGAATACATATCGACTTGTAAATGGATATATAAAATGTGATATAATCATGCATGAAATATTGATATATGCTATAAAGTGGATGAACTTCAAAAGCATTTGCTAATTTAAAGAAGTCAACCCTAGAAGACCACATGTTGTATTATTCCATTTATATAAAAAGTTTAGAAAAAGAAAATCTCTGATATGCATAGTAGATTAGTAGTGGCCTGAGGACGGGGTGAGAATGAGAATTAACTCTAAAGGAGATGATTTAAGCATATTTAAATATCGGATTGTGGTCATGGTCGCACAAATAAGTAAATCGGATTTAAAAACCATGAATTATACACTTCACACAGTGTATTTGCGTTTTGTAAATTACATCTCACCTGACTTACGTGCCCCTTTTATTTTTACCTAGACTGAATCTAGTTGCCATGCTCTGTAACTGACGGGAAAATTCATTAAGTTCCCTCACCCCTCTTCCTTCTGATGGATTAATCTGCCTTTATATGCATCTGAGCATTTTGGAGATTGCACATGAAATATTAAGAATATCAAAATCGTGATAAAAAAACAAAATCGCAAACAGGTATCACCACTTCCAGACAATCACATTACACTTCTGTAGTAGATTCACTTTCTGAATTTCTATTTTAAGACATCCCTGTCGCTTCATATCTCCCATAAGTCAACTATCCCTGTCACTCTCTGCTGAGATCCTTGTCATTTCACTGAAATTCCTGTACCGAAACCACACAGTATGCCTTCATTTTTAGTAAAGTGGAGTAAGAGGTGACTGTCCCATTCAAAAGAAATCCTCTCTGCTTGTGTCCTGGATCCCACTCCATATGACCAGTAAAAGCAAAATATAAAAAACAAGACAAAAGACAAACCAGCAGAAACCCTCAATCCTGCATTGACCTGCTCCCATCAATATTAACATAAAATTACCATTGTCATAAAACATTCCTTAGTGATTATCCACCTAAAGAAAATACCATAACTCAAATATTCAGTTTCTACCTCTTTTCTCTATTTCTTGTTCCAAAGCCTCAAAAAGTTGTGTCGGTACATTGTCTTCATTTCTTCATAACCTATTTTTTTCAGAACACTATAATTAGGCCACCAGTACATTTTAATTTCTCCACCATTAAAATAAACAGCTCTTAAGACCCAAAACAACCCATTTCTTGCCAAAACCAAAGGCTGTTTTTCTGTTGTGTTACTGAGCTTCTCAGCAGTATTTGAGACCACTAGCCTCTTCTCACTACGTGAAACTGCGTTTGACTTTCAGAATAACATATGTTCCTTACTTTCCTCCTATGTAGCCCGAGACCCATCTGAAATTCCAAGGCTGATTCCTCCTGTTCTTCCCCAATTGTCTCCAAATTTCTGGATGTCATAATTCATAACTGCAAATTAAATATTTTAGCTATGAACCTTTACAAATAAAACTGCTACAGCACTCTTAAAAATGTGTTCATTATTATCTAGATGTCATAGCATTTAGTAATTTTTGAAAAAAGTAACTTCACCAAACTCTTCTTTCCAAGTAAAAAGTAACTAAATGTTTTTCTCCTAAACTGTTTTTGTACTAGACTTCCCCAATAAAATTCATTCTAATCTGATGTGTTACTCTTGGAAGTCTTTTACTGGTTTTTCTTTTCCTAACTCTCATCAACAAAACATGTGCATAAATTTAAAAACCGTTTTGAAAGTTCAGTTACCCTAAGTTTCTCTACATTAAAAAATACACACACACACACCTCTCTTCTGGGGCAATTATTATATCATAGCTGTTCAAAACAATATACATATTTCATACACTTTGATATGTAATTATAAAGCATAAGAGTAACGCTGCACCTGAAATATATGCATAATGACAGGAATGCAACTTTTGAACATATTCACTCATGAATCCCCGCATCATTTATATCCTTATGTCACTTATGCTAAAGTGATATAAGATTATAGTTCTCTGTTTCATTTTTGTAGATTGAAACACTGGGAAAATTTCTTATTTCATATGAAAGTTGATAAGAAATTTGAGTCGTTTTTAACAGAACACCCAATTCCTTGGATTTTTTCAGAATTATATGCCAAAAGTCACATCACGATCACTATGAAAAATAAGCATTAATCAGTTTTTTGGTTAACAATACACTTATGCTTTAATTTTGTCGACATTGAAACATGAAATAAGGGCCTCATCTCTACAAAAAATAAAAATGAGCGCCATGGTGGTGAGTGTCTGTAGTCCCAGCTACGTGGGAGACTGAGGTGAAGGATACTTTGAGCCAGGATGTTTGAGGCTATAGTGAGCTGTTATTACACTATTACTCTATTCTACCGTGGGCTACGAGTTAGGTACCCTCCGATGAAAGAAAGAGAGAGAGGAAGGAAGGAAGGAAGGAAGGAGGAAGGAAGGAAGGAAGGAAGGAAGGAAGGAAGGAAGGAAGGAAGGAAGGAAGGGCAAAATATTTTAAAACTGAGTCACTTATCTACGTTCATAGGTATGAACAAGTAACTTTTACTTAGACTTATTAAGCAATTGTTCATTTTATCTGTTCCTGTTTTATTTATAAGAACATTTGAAAGATGCCATGCTCAGAAAGGTTTATGAAAATTGAAATATTGCCAACTTAAAAATACTTTTAATATTATCACCTCTTGAAAAAAATTCTAATCTTGTCATATGCTTTTCATATATTTTTAGCTAAACTCAGAAATGCAGATTAAACTTTTTCAAGTTGTGGAAAGTGTTTGCCATATAACCTACTTTGCAGAGATAATCAGCCAAACCAGACTTATTTTTGCTCCCTTTCCCCCCTGAAATACATATCTGGCAGGGTCTAGCTAGAAAAGGAGAGTAGGTCACACATTATATAAAACTGAACTTACAGATTACGAAATCTTCAGATTCCTTCTTTAACATTATACTGCATAGCTGGTTGCTTTTTTATCTTGTATCATCAGGAACCCAAAAGACAGGTGAGAATCTTAATTTCCAATTTAACAGAAACTTCCTTATATCTGGAGTGGAAAGATTCCTCCCTTGGACACCAATAAGTCTTCTTAAACCAGCAGAGCTCAGATTTGGGGTCAGACTTCTTAAACCAGCAGAACCTCGTAAAACAGCAGAGTCCAGATTTGGGGGTCAGAAAATGGGCATTTTATAAGAAGTTTTGGGGGTATAATAGTGATAGATACAAGTTCTATTTTTATTCCGTATTTTCTATTTTTGCATATCTGGCTATGAGAAAAACGACATTGCATAACATTCAGCGGCTCAGAGGATAGAGGACTTATCTCTTAATGTTATACTCACAAAAAGCTCAGTAACGAGTATTGGATAGCTTTAAAGAGGAAATTATTGCTTTGGAAAGAGTCCATTGAAATCACGATGCTGCTAAATGTAATTGTAATTCTGGAATTGTTTTGATATTGTTTCTAATGCACCACATTGGCCAGTGTGACTGGTGAGAAAGTCACTCAGCAGAGGTGGCATCTGTATCAGATTTTGCAATCTATGAATATATTTTTTAATTCTTGCTTAACTCGCACCCCGAACACGATGGCTACTTTGTCCATGAACTCGTGAATGAATATTATGGAATAAACTATGTCTCCCCAATATTCCTATGTTGCAGTCCTAACCTCCAGTACTCCGAAATGTGACTGTATTTAGAGACAGGATAGATAAAGCGGCAATTGAGGAAAAATAAGTTAATATGAGTAGGTCTTAATCTGATATGACTGTTGTCCTTATTAGAGGAGGAGATTAGAATACAGCAGAGGAAGAAGACAGCCATCTACAAGCCAAGACAGTCTCAGGGGGCATCAACTCTTCCTACATCTTGATCCTGATTGATGCACTTCACATACTGAGTCCAGGCTTCAGTTAACCAACCAGTACATGATTACAAACACATTCAGGTAGTTGCAAAAGACATGTAAGCAAGGTTAGGTCAGCCTGGTTCATATAGTCCCCTTTCCTGGTCTAATAGAGTTAGTATTTATTCACACATATGTTTCATATATATACATAGACACACACACACACACACACACACACACACACACACACACACACACACACCACTGGAGCAATTCTCATTGTAGATTTGGATTTGATTTTGTAATTAGACATTTAAGGAATGGTCATAAATCTGGCTGTAATTCTAAATTAGAATACTTTAGTGCAGTCATTGCATGTCTTAGTAGCAAAACAAAACAAGAAGAAAAAAAAAGCAAGAAAAAATTCATCAGAGAATTGCTTCACCCAGAATGAGAGAAGTTCACATTTGGGCATTAGCATCATTTGGGTCCTCCCATTCGTATTCTACATGTCCCAATGTTCTGTGAACAATATATCTACTTGTAAATGTTGGTCTCCTCAGGGGAATAGCAGTAAGAGTTACTAGCCCTGATCACCATGAAGGTGTAGACCATGACTCCACAACGGAGGCAGGAAAGCTGCGTTTTGCATCCAGGAGTCTCACCGGAGTGTCTTTGGAGACTCATCTTTGTACATGGTGGCACAGCAATCTCAGCTGGCTAGGAGTGCAGGGGTCAGGGTAGGGCAAACATGGAGACATGCTACCCAGTTCCCACTGTAAGAAGTGTAGTCAGCAGACAGTTTCTTATTTTTTTTTTGAGTTGGAGTCTCACTCTCTCGCCCAGACTGGAATGCAGCGGCCACTCCCGGCCACCACAGCCTCGACCTGCTGGGCTCCGGCCATCCTTCCGCCTCAGCCTTCCGAGTAGCCGGAATTACAGGCGTGCACCACCACGCCCGGCTGGTTTTTTGATTTACTGTAGAGATGAGGTCTCGCCGCCCAGGCGGGTCTCGAACCCGCGGACTCAGGCCATCCACTCACCTCAGCCTCCCAAAGGCGCTGGATGACAGGCCGAGCCACCGAGCCCGGCAGCAGACAGCTTCTTACTGTCAACTACGTTAGCGTTGGCTTCAGCCACATAGAGTTACTTCTCCTGGGATCACACTCATCCCAGGAAGTCTTCATCGGATGTGTGGCTGAGGCACAGGCATGGAGGCCTGGTCACTTGATCCTGACCCACGAGGTAACATGAGCTCAGAACTTGCTGCTGGGTTGGAAAGGCGTCTTCCACATTGTGTTCCCCGTCTGCCTAATCCGGGTTCTCTCTTCTTTCTGTCACAGGTAAGAATCTTTAATCCAACTCTTGGACCTCTAATGCTTAACATCTTTTCTGAAGAATTCTACCTGTGACAGAGTTTCTGACCCTGCTCTGGTAAGAGCTTGTGTTACCTCAACAGGCAAAATGCTTAGACCAGTAGAGGATATATTAGCTGGGAACAGAAGTGGGCTGTCGAGGTATCAGGTGATGTCATGTATGGTCTGGGTCGCATCAAGAGGGCGGTGGATCCTCTCACTCACTCTCTTAGGTGGTTTGATTTTTTTATTACCCGTAAAAAAGGGAAAAGTGAAATTGCTTTTATACTTATTTCCTTATTTCATTACGACAAAAAAGGCAAAGTCCAAGACAGAAGAATTCTTGGGTAAACTTGAGAAGTATCTATAATGGCTTCATGTCATAAGAAATAAAGTGGTATTTTAGTATGTCTGAGAACAAACATTTTATGGTTTATAAATATCTCATTTTATATTGGAATACATTTATTTAATTCTTTCTTATAAGCTGATACAATTGGAATGGTTATAGGAACGAGACTTCTAAATTGGTGTCCAAAATAATTTGTCATACTACAGAAAAGTCGAAGTGTGTAAAATGCTTAACAAATTAACAGAAGACTTGATAGCAGGGTTCTTGTGAACTGTTTTCAAATTAGGTAAGGTATTTCCAACTTCATGCTAAGAAATATTTTCTCATTTTTAAAAAGCATTTTTTGAAAAGAATAAAAGAGATGTAACATCTGCATTTGTTTCAGAAAAGAAAATGCACTTAGTAATTTCTTACTGCACCACATGCTCCAGAGAAAACATTGATTATCTTTCAAGGGTGTTACACTTCAGATGGCATGACCTCTAGCCTGGGACCCTGAAATGATCACTCATTTGAGCAGCCTGGATGCTGATATCATTGTCTCTCACTGGGAGGCATATTTAGCAGATTGATTCATCCATTTTTTTCTTCCATTATTTATGCATGCATGTATTCAAGCATTTGTCCAAAAATTGCTTGTATACTACTGACTACAATTTGAGCATTGGTGTAGATGTGTAAAGATTTTGATGAACAACATAAAACAAAATGCAATTGTTTTGCTTCTGCTTTAAGAAAACTCTTGATGTAATCTGTTGTTTATTAATAAAACAAATACTTTATTATGTGATTTATAGGATTCCCCTATTGAAGTATCTTATAACTCAAAAAGGTAATCCTGTACTTTCAATCCCTGCTTACCTAAACATTAGAATCCAAATATCCAATCTTACCATCATGAATCATGAAACTGTTTTATACTATCATCATCAAGGAGAATGAAACCAGAAAATATCAAGTGGTAATGGAAATGCATTTGTACATCTAGCATACAAGCAGAACAGTAAATCCAGACACAAATGCTTTGTGTGTAAGGCAAAAAAAACATTCAAAAGACAAAAAATCAGGAGTGTGTGGATGACAGACTTTAAGATGGCCTCATGAGCCCTGTGTTTTTGTTTTAATTAATACTTTTGTATCATCACCAGCTCCATGCTGTCCCTCTATGACCTTCAGTTTGGGCAGGACTGGGACTTGCATCTAACAATAATATGACAAACGTCAGGATGATGAGATTGCATTACAGAAGACAAGCAGACTCCTTCTAGTTTCTCTCTGTTTACTAGTTGACAAAAAGCTAGCTACTGTCAATCCTAACATTACAATAATTGAATGCTTCCAACAGCCACAGAGGCAAAAGAGCAGAAACTTTTCTCATCAGTCTTGTAGATGAGAAGCTAGATCTTGCTGACCTCTGGATTGCCACCATGTAAGACTCTCTACAGAGAACACAGCTTAGCCATGCTGCACTTCTGACCCACAGAAACTGTAAGATAAAAGTTATATGCTTTTTTTAAGCTGTTAGTTTTGTGGAAATGTGTCTGTGGAGACCACAGCGACTCCATTTTTGATGTCCCTCTGCCATGCTGACTTCTGATTAATCCCAGTTCTGGGAAGCCTTCTGAAATTTCCTGTTTATCTATTGTTCCTTAATACGGGGAGGTACTTGCCATAAACCCTGTCTTTAGGTCAGACAGTATCAATGATCTTCATACTTACATTGTGCTAGATATTCCTTCTGAATCGCCCCTTCCCTGTGCTATACAAGCCTTGGACCTAGCAGGTAATGGCGTGGGGATTCACCATCCTGTCTCACCACCACCTGAGAGACACAGACATGGCTTCTGATTGTAAGTCCCTATCAAATGTTTCTTTCTAAGAAACTGTATTTGTCAGCCTCTTCCTTTGACCTCCTAGCTTCCTCAGAATTTTGTGGGAAAGTTTACATAGACCTGCCCAATGTGAAACCGTGTTACAAGGTATAAAAAACTAATATACTATGTATAATGATGTCTGGGATCTCCATCTGCAGTAAGAGAGAGAGGAGAGGATAAAGGAGACTGAAATATCAAGAATGAGTCTGAATAAGAATAAAGAGGGTTTGATTGTTGAGGTCCGTGGTAGGCCAGTTAGGCAATGTCTCACCAATAGAAACCTAATGATGTCACTCCTAGTGCTTCAACTACATAGATGGCTTTTATTTGCTTTTTACAGCAAAATCGTTAGAAAATTTTGTTTCAGCCACTCTTTTTTCAGGTCTGAAAATTTTTTTAAAAAATCATCTCTCTCCATACGATCTCATTCTTCTAACATCTTGAGTTGGGTTCTCTATACTTTCACTTATTAACTCACTAAAAATTAACTCATTAAAAAATAAGTTTGTAACCAAAATTTATTTTCTTGTGGATAGTTTTTATGGTCCCCAAGACTAGGGCAAATCCCCTATAGTAACACTTACTACGTTATATAGCTCTGTGATACCTCTATTTGATGTCTTGCTCTGTAAAATCTGTACCTCATCACATTACAAAGATAAGGGAGTGGAGAAGCTTGCAAACAGAAGCAAGAAGTAAGGGTTTTGAAGACATTAAGTATCCAAGTATGACTTATTATATTGGCTCGATATTAATTCTTAAGTACTAAACAGTGACATGAAGACTGATAGTCACAGTGATGAATACATCTAAAACAGCTGGGAGATTTAGAAGATATAAACTTCCTCAGAGTTCTGACAGCGACTCAAATATATCGATATTTCACAATTCATTTAACGTGGCAATCAATATAGGTGGGTTTCCATAAAATCCTCTTATATAAGCCACTCAAAATATTTGGTGTAGTTTTTCCATATGCCAAGAATATGAAACTCAAGGAAACATGAAACACTTATTACAATAGTTTGGTATGTTTCCATTACTGTAAACGTGTATGCTTAAAAAATCATATAGCATTTTTTGACAGTCATAGGGTAGAATGATTCAATTCATTATCTTTTCTATGAGATTTTTGTTTCCTTATTCAAAATTTTTTTTTAAATGATCTCTCCATTATTTCAAAACTACTCTTCAGTCATGTACTATCTTCCCAGAATTGTATTGTTAAATTAAATTTGGGATAAAATTGTTCACAATACTAGTAGACCAACTATGGAGAATGGCAAGCACTAAAAAAATTCACTGACGATTGTGACCTGAGAATACCAAACTGACAAGTCCGTTTCTCTGAACAATATATTCATTTTATACAACCCATTGACTAGCTACTATTTGCTATCTTTTTATACTGGAAAGAGTAGCTATTCCAACAACTGTGCCTTAAATAATTCCATATCCTTTTATACTCAGCTTAGTCTAGTCTGAAGTGTATGGCTCTTTCTGACTTGATCTCAAAATGTGCTGAAACAGCAGAAGTCAGCATTTATTGAACATTTTCTGTTCTCACTGTGCAATAAAAGTATTCTTTTTTAAAGTCTCAGTCTATGTATTATTTATTTTTATACTATCTTCCCAGAAAAAACTTACACATTTGTACACAAAATTTTAAACATGTAAAATATAAAAGCAGCTAATAAAAAAAAAGATGAGAAGATGAATACGAAGAGGTAATGTACAAAGGAAAATAGGGAGAAGCAATAAGATAAAAAAAAGAAAAGAGTAACCTCGGAAAAATGGGTACATATTGCTTTGTTTCCATTTCACAATATTTGTTATTTTAGCCTACAATTTAGCATTTCAACCAAGACCAAATATATTAATATTTTTAGACACATATAAACCCAAATTCCAAAATAATTGACATTTTTATATGATATAAAAGGCCTTGTAGTACTTTTGTTTAGATTTACGTTTTACACATTTAAGAAATCTTTGTGAATCCCTTAATTAGATGTGTTGACCCAAGGCAGTCATAGGTATCCGCAAACTGCGAAATTTAAAATCTGTGTTAAGAAAACAGGTATGAAAAACGTATAAAACTATATCTTTAACTCTATACAAGTATTTGAATCTAAATCTAAAAGGTGCTCGTATTTGTTTTCTATTGCTGTTGTAACAGATTACCACATGGTCAGTGGCTTAAAATAGCACCCATTGCATTTCTCACAGTTTCTGTCGTTCAGAAGACCAGTAGGTTCTGCTGGGGCTTGGCTTAGAATCTGACATCTAGCTGTCTGCTGGGCTGTGCTCCTTTCTGAGGTCTCTGGGGGAGCATATGACTTCAGCTTAAGGCAGGCTGTGGACAGATTCTAGTTCCACGCAGCTGTAGAGCTGAGGTCCTGTTTCCACGCTGACCCTTGGCAGGATGGGGGAGGGAGTTTTTATCAGTTTCTAGAGGCTACTTGAATTTGGGGGTTAGTAGCCCTCTTCATTTCATTTCAGAACTGCAGGAGCTCCTTATTGATATTTCACATTTCCCTGGTGTTCCCTCTCTCCGCTGCTTCCTTCTTCTGTAGCTGCTTTCTGACCAAGTCTTCAACTGCTCTGCTCCATCTTTTAAGGACCCTGGTGACAACATCCTTGTTTAAAGGTCTGTTGAGCTACTTGGAAGGCTGAGGCGGAAGGATCGCTGGAGCCCAGCAGGTCAAGGCTGCGGTGGCTGGGAGTGGCCACTGCACTCCAGTCTGGGCGACGGAGTGAGACTCCAACTCAAAAAAAATAAACAAAATTAAAAAAAAATAAAGGTCTGTTGAATAGTAAACTTGATTCCATCTGCTTGATCCCATCCATTTGTTGCGTAACTATTATGTTTCAGAAATTATAGTGTGAACACCTCTGGGGTAGGGCATTATTTGGTCTACACACACGAGCAAATATAGCCACATGTGCATCGCGTAACATACTCAAATAGACAGATACACAGATTTTTTTTTTTAACATATCAGGCAAGATAAATCTTATCATACACATTATTATCATTATATATTCTTCAAAAAAAGGCAAGTATCACTGCTTTTAATGAAACATTTGAAAATAAAATAATTGCCATTTAAAAAATTACGTAACTGGCTAGACACGGTGGCTCATGCCTGTAATCCTAGCACTTTGGGCAGCAAAGGTTAGAGGATTGCCTGAGTCTAGGGTTTTGAGATCAGCCTGGGCAACTTGGTAAGATCTCATCTCTGTAATAAATAAATATATGATTAGCCAGGTGTGATGGTGTATGCCTGTGGTTCCACCAACTTGGAAAACTGAGGTGGAAGGATTGCCTGAGTCCAGGAGGTCGAGACTGCGGTAGCTGTGAGCGTAATTGTACTCCATTGTGGGTGACAAAGTGCAACTCCTACTCAAAAAAACCTCATAACTGTTATTAATAATTTAAAGTTTATTTCACCCCTGATCTTAAGTCTAATTTACTTATCTTAGTCTACCTATATTGGCAATGTGTGTTTCTCCCAGAAAATGTGTGTACACCACCTCTCCAATAACCAACATCATCTTTAAACAATTTCACAGAGTTTTATTAAAATATTAATATAGATATGTATGCCATTTTAATGACTATTATAATCAATTTAGTTTTAATAACTATTTCAACATTCAATCCTTTATTTGATCGCTGAATGAAAACAAAATGCACATATGTAAGCAAAATACATATATATATAATGTATACATTTGTGATTTGATGGGGGCAACAAGATAAAAAAATCTTTTCTCTCAAGAAGCTTACATTTTAGAAAACAAATGAAAACCTGTAAATAACAGTGAAGGTTGATGACTAAGAGTTTTTGAAGCATTTATAAATATGATGTTATTTGATACATTCCATCAATAGTGGATAGAAGAAAAAATGTACAGATTGAAAGAACATTCTTGGACGAATCGTTATAATCTAACATGTGAAGCTCATAGAGCGAGACATTTAAATTTGCTAAGTAGAGAAAGTAGATGACAGCAATATTAAAAGACAGAAACTTTAACTTCAGATCAATGTATGAAAACGTTTTCTGTCTATTCTCATGATCACTCTTCCTTTACAAAGTCGCTCCACCAAATGGCAATGACTCTCCTATTTCAGAAATCAACCTCCACGTTCTTTATTCTGTCTTTCCTGCACCAATCAAAACCTCACGCTTACAATTATACCTCCTCTTTTTTTCCTGCATCACCAGTTTCTCTCTGGACAGTATTCCTTTAGCTTTATATTTCAAAGCTGTGGGAATCCTATATCCATTTCTACCACCATAATCATGTGCATAAAAGTCAAGTTTATTCTTAGCTGAGATCTAGACTCTTTTATTCTTTAATTTCCATTACAATCTAAACTGATTATTCTCTTATCTCACCTATATATTTAATTATCTTTTATCTCAAATCAGAGTCATTTCTACAAAATTTGTAGTCGCGCTTGAATTTATTGCACCTCACTTTTGAATTAATAAGTTATGATCAAGGAAGCAAAATAATTGGATAGGAAATGTCTTTCTCTAAACTTCCTTACATAGTAGGGTTTGCAGGTGTGGTAGAGCCCAGTAATGAGGTTTCACAAGTGGGGGAAGAGATTTAAATTTGTAATGCAACAATGAGACATTGCACCAGCTTGGTAATTAACAGTGTACTTAATAACATAGTTTAATAATGATTAGTATTGTGATCTAGACTTTTTCTCCTTTTGCAACACTACTTTATGAATTGTTTGCAAATAGAACGGGGCAGCTTTTTTCATGAGTGAAAAGAAAACAGTTAAAAAAAAAAACACTCCTTTTCAAAAAAGACTCTTTTTGATTAACATGACTACATTTTCAATAGATTCTTATATAGTTAAATGACTTTTGTGTACGAGACCATGTGCTCACAATTATTTTTATTTATTTATTTTTGAGTTGGAGTCTCACTCTGTTACCCAGGCTGGAGGGCAGTGGCACACTCCCGGTCACTGCAGCCTCGACCTGCTGAACTCAGGTGACCCTTCTGCCTCAGCCTTCCAAGTAGCTGGGACTACAGGCACATGCCACCAGGCCCAGCTAATTTTTTGATTTATTGTAGAGATGAGGTCTTGCCAAGCTGCCCAGGCTTATCTTGAAACCATGGGCTCAATCCTCTCAGCTCAGCCTCCAATAGTGCTGGGATTGTAGGTGTGAGTCATTGCAACAGACACAATTATTTATTTGGTAGCTGTATTAATATTATGAGTTAATTGAATGCCAAGCTGCTAGCCATTATACAACTTTTCAAATTATAGTTTCACTTTTATATAAAGGGGCTATATTTTAGATTTTCTTATGGAGTTTAATTTCTTTTTTTTATTTTTTAAATTTTTATTTTAAAGATGTGGGGTACAATGGAGTTTAACTTCTGAGAGGGGTCTTGCAGAGAGCAGAGGTTTACTTTGTATTTGCATTTGTATTTGCATTTGAATTATTATGCGGTATTTATAATTTATTGACTTGATCTTTTCTTTGTTATAATTAGAAATGTCATCTAGGCTCTCCTATGGAGTAGAGTTAGCTTTTTTCTAGGCATTCGGTGATTTCACCATTTTTTAAACAATGTTACCCTTTCTCTATTGTGTTATTGTATGCTTGTTGTCTCTATCAGTCCCTTCCTACTGAATAATTATATGTGGCCACCAAGGCCAATGAATACTGCAAGCCTTAGCATATTTTTATTAAAGAGATTGCCAGGTTTACTACTATTTTATTTTATTTTATAAATATAAAATTTCATAAAATACAACTATTTTATTTTATAATATTGCACTATTTCTCTTCTCTGCGTGGAAAGACTAAAATACGTAGATGTTTAAGCAATTTAATTGGTCACTTGAGAATCTCCCAGAACATCTAATTTCATGTATGCCTCAAGTCATGAAGCTACTCTCCAAAGATTAGCCTTACTAGTTTGTAAATTGACTTTGTAGATTTTTGTGTGTTTGTTTGTTTTTATTTTTTAAAGACAACGTCTTGCTCTATTACCCGGCTGGAGTGTAGTGGTGTAATCATAGCTCATTGCATCCTCAAACTCCTAAGCTCAAGGGCTCCTTTAAACTCAGCTTCCTAAGTAGCTGGGACTACAGGCACACACTGGCACACTCAGCTTATTTTTTCTTAATTTTTTTTGTAGAGGTGGAGTCTGTCTATGTTGCCCAGGCTGGTCTCTAACTCCTGGCCTCAAGGAATTCTCCCTTTTTGTCTTCCCATTGTGGTGAGATTCCAGGCATGAGCCATCATTCCCAACCTGATTGCTTTTTAGTTGTCAAATTCCTAGTTCATTCTAAGAGCAAATTAGTACTTGCCATCTTAAGTAATAATAATAAGAGTAAGAGACAAGTAAATATATACAGAATACTTTTTTTTCTTAGACCTCTTGTGTGTTAGGCACCATATGATTTGTTTTTAAGATATTTTCACATTTAAATCTTAAAACAACCAGGCACGCTGTCTCACACCTATAACCCCAGTGCTTTGGGAGGCAAGGTGGGAGAATTACTTGAGACCAGGAGTTAAAGACCACTTTGGTCAACAGAGTAAGAGCTTCCTCTACAAAAATAATTAAAAAAAATAAACCTCAAAACTTGCAATGATATAGATTGGAAAAGATGCTTGGGAACTGCCTGGAAGAAATAATTCAAGCTAAATAATAAAGAAACATCACAATATTTACTGAGCAGAGTTTGTGAGATTCCCAAGCACTTCAGGAAGAACTAAGGCTAGCAATTATATGTTTCTGCTTTAAATACATTTTAAAAAATATTTAAAGTTTACATTAGTTGTTTGTCTGTACAGAGCTGGTGAAGAAAATTCATTTGAGGCCTGAAATCAATTAAAGATTGACCTTGGAAAACTAAATGCCTTAGACCACCAAATATCTGCATTTGTTCTTTCTTTTGCAGGTTTACAAAATACCTGTAATGGTATTCTGATGATTAAATTATCATCACTTCATTCATTCACCAAATTAGTAAATTTTCCTGAATATGTTTTTTTATTAAATATGAACAAATATTTCAAACTTTAGTCAACACACCCATATATATGCAGAATTTTCCACATTTGACCCATCCTTCTTGTTGAGAAGAAGAAAAAACATTGTCAAAATTCAGAGACACACAGAAAGAGAAAGAGAGAGAGAGAGAGAGAATTTGACATATTAACTATAACTAGGAGAAAAAAATAGTTAGATGTAGTGAAACATATAGTCCATAGATTGTAATGAATCAATTCACCAGAAAAGTCTGTGGTTGAGGATGATGAGACAATGATGATCAAACAGTTTCTCTCCCTGAGGATAGTGACACGATACTATGTTCTCAAATCACCCAGAACTCATCCTGTCAATCAGAGAAGGACAGGGTTGGGATAGGAACCAGCAGTCACTTGAGCCTTAACCTGCGAGAGGATACAAGCTTATCTCAGGAGTGGACTGTGCTTAGTGATGCTCAACCAGGAGAAGTTAGAAGTCATTTCCCGTGTAAATTGCTACAATGTCCAGCTGATTATTCAACCCCATTTTACATATCATCTTCATTGACCTGAATATTATATTCACAAATGTGGCATAAGACAAAATGAGGCAAATGTTATATGGCTTTATTTAATAACTTAGTATGCAACATTAAAACATTTTAAAGGATTTTGGAAAATAATACTCCAACAATCAAACTTACCAGATTATAGCCTCTTGTAATACATCAGATATTCCTCGTTTCTGAATATACTTTTAACCAAAATGTTGTGTTCAAACAGAAAAGTAAATGAGAAATAAGAACGCAGCTCAATTCAATTTTACAGATTGAATAGCACCTCTACCCCATTCGTTATGCCCCCAAATATAACAACTCTCTCCAGTACAAAAAACACAGGTTAGTTTGAATTGTTTGTGAATATTAAATAAATGCAATCATACAACATAGACAATTCTCCATTTGGCTTATTAGCTCAACAATATTTTTGAAGAAGTCACCCTTGCCATTGATCATATCAATAGTTTACTCATTCTCATTGATGTATTGAAGTTTGATTGTTTAAATTTCTACATATGTGGTGATAATAACTGAATCTGGTACTGTGAGAAGGAAAAAAGAACAAAGAAAGAAGTGTAGGGGGGAAAAGCAGGAATAGCTCTAACCTTGAGGCAGGCATTACTCCTTTCCTGGAAACTTTGTCTGCAGATATTATGCAATTGATTGTACCCTTACCTGCCGCACCCGCATAACCAGCTACATCTGCTTCTGTAAACTTGCTTGCTTGCCCACGCCTCCAGAATGTTGTGAGAAGAGCCCTGGGAAGTCCCAAGTTCTATCTTTAGCCTGCCAGGATGGAAATCTAACTACATAAGACAGAGCTGTGTTGCCGCTCGCCACTTGCTGGGAACTGGTTCCCTGCAAGCGCTGCTGGCCAGCAAGGGCCATGAATAATAAACCTCTCCTTTGCTAATTTGAGTTGGTAGGCTGTCGTTTAATCACTTGGACTCTACTTCATCTGGGGCTCGCTGGGAGAACCGAGCACTTAAATTGCACGCATTGTAGCTGACAGGTCTTGTGGGGCTGCATCCCTGTGAACTCTCTGGGTTCGATTGGGCCTGTATCTCTGGCAGACTCACAATGCCCCTGGAAGCCCTCAGAGAGGTAAGCCAGGTTGCTGATTTCTGTTTTGAGTGCACTCCTGTAGAGAGCCTCAGGAAAGCTGGACACAGTGCTATTCCGGGGTCCGAGGTCCCAGACATCACCGGGACCTCCCGCGGGCAGTTAAGTCTCTTTGTTCAGTCCTTGTCCTTGTCTTTTCGTGTTTGGTGTTTGTCACTGTTGTGTCTGTCATTGCTGTTGATATCATGGGACAATAATGATCTCAGCCTGACACCCTTCTGCAGTTAGTCTTGTGCCACTTCAAGGATTTCCAGAAAGCGGCACGGGACATGGGTGACCAGGTGAACAAGGGTAAACTAACCACCTTTTGCTGTCTCGAATGGCCCGCATTTCCTCTTCTCAGCTGGCCATCAGAGGGGACTTTCAATCCCACTATAGTGGAGGGAGTCTGCCAGTTCATCTGTCACCATCATCCGGACCACATCTCATATATTACAACCTGGTACCTCCTGGTAATGCAGCAACCATCATGGATGAGGAAGGCACAGAGAAATGATATTTTATCTCCACAGGAAACTCCTGAAGCCAAACCCCTGGTCTTCCAGAGTCCTCCAGAGGATGATGACATTCCCCCGCCATACCCTGCACCCAGGCAGAAACAAGGGGCTCAGGAGGCTCTCAGCCCATCACACACTAGGAGTGGGTACCCCTATCAGCCCATCTATCCCCAACTTCCCCATCAATCCTCAGGAGAGCTAAGGGGTTCCAGTCAACTGACGAGCCCAGATTCATCCTCAGAAAAACCAGAGGCTCAGACGCCAGTGGTTCTCTCTTTAAGACAGGCCCCAGGGTTTGATATGTTTGGGACGGGAGCCCTGTCTTTTATGGTATATGTCCCTTTTTCCACTAGTGACCTTTATAACTGGAAGAACCAAAACCTGGCATTCTGTGAAAGACCCCAGGGTCTCATATCTCTCCTAGATACTATCTTTTTTACCCACCAGCCCACATGGAATGATTGCCAACAGCTTCTCCAAGCTCTCTTCACCATGGAAGAGAGGAAGAGAATCTGCCAGGAAGTGAGGAAGCTGATACCGGGACCAGATGGCAGGCCTGTGTAGCAGTCCTATGTGGAATATGTCTTCCCCACTGAAAGTTCTAACTGGGACCCCAACACTGATCATGGTAGGGAGGGTCTCACCACCTGTCGCTGGACTCTAATGGGGGGGGTGTCCGGGCTGCTGTGAGGCCCCCTACAAACTTATCCAAGGTAAAAGAGGTTATTCAGGGCCCACAGAAATCTCCCACTGCTTTTCTGAAACTGCTCACGGAGGCCTACCGGACGTACACTCTGATAGACCCTGAAGCCCCTGAAAACCAGAGGGCATTAGCCATAGCATTTGCCTCCCAGTCAGCTCTGGACTTAAGAAAGAAACTGCAGAAAATTGAGGACTTCGAAGGCAAAAGCTTGTCAGAATTAACAGAGGTAGCTCAGAAAGTTTTTAACAGTAGGGACTCCCAGAAGGATAGACAGGTAAAGAAAATGGCCAAGGTAGTGGTGGCGGCCCTGGAAAAGCCAGGCCAAAACAGCCAGCCAGAAAAGGGGGCAACAGAAATGCAAAAAGAAAACCACTGGCAAAAGACCAATGTGCCTACTGCAAAAAGTTTGGGCACCATGTTAAAGATTGCCCGAACAAGCCGCCCTGACCACAGGTCCTCCACACACGGTCGGAAGAGTACCTGCCACCACCAATCACTCTGGTGCTCCAGCTGCAGACACACTGATGGGGCCGGGACTCTACTAACACCACCCCAGAGCCTGAGGTAAAACTGACAGTGGGGGGGGGGACTCTGTCCACTTTCTAGTGGAATGGGAGCTGCAATCTCAATTCTACAAAAGGACAAGGGCCCCCTTCAACAGAAACGAACTCTGGTCCAGGGAGCTACTGGAAACCAGTGAGTCCCCTGGACCACCAAAAGGATAGTAAACCTGGGAAAGGGGGAAGTAACCCATTCGTTTTTAGTAATGCCAGAGTGCCCGTACCCGCTCCTAGGGCGAGACATCCTACACAAATTTAGAACCAGCATAGGTTTCCAGAAAACCATGGCAACTGTAAAATTAAGCCAGCCAGAGGTGTCAAGAGTTCTTGTCACTGTCCCTCTAAGTGAGGAGTATGTGCTAACCGAGAATAAGCTCCCCCTGGACTCTCAAATGCCTCCCTACTAGTTCAACTACAGACTGAGTCTCCCAGAGTATGGGCTATATCAAACCCCTCCAGGCTGGCATTCTACCAGCCGCCAACAGTCAAAAGTCAGGCAATGCCCATCAGAATAAAACAGTACCCTATACCCCAGAAGGCCAGGAGGAGTATTGTGGTCCACATCCAGCACCTCCAGCAGGCTGGAGTCTTAGTACCATGCCACTCATCCTGGAATACTCCACTGCTCCCAGTCTGGAAGGCAGGCACAGGGGATTACTGGCCGGTGCAAGACTTCAGGGAAGTTAATAAGTGAGTGAAGGACATTCACCCCAACAGTCCCTAACCCGTATCCCCTCTTGGGGGGGCTCTCCCCCAGAAGACAGGTATATACTGTCCTGGACCTTAAGGATGCTTTCTTTAGCATTCCACTGGCCAAGCAGAGCCAGCCTATGTTTGCTTTTGAATGGACAGATCCAGACAGAGGGGAGAGTGGCCAATTAACTTGGACCTGGCTCCTACGAGGGTTCAAAAACTCCCCCACACTGTTCGATGAGGCACTTCACCAGGATCTCCGAGCCTTCTGGCAACAGCACCCCAAAGTAACCCTGTTGCAATATGTAGATGACCTGCTGATTACAGCGACCTCAAAAGGTGAGTGCCTATGTGCCACCAGGCACCTGCTCAAAGAACTCCAGACTCCGGGGTGTCGAGTATCGGCAAAGAAGGCCCAATTCTGCGTAACGGTAGCCACCTACCTTGGCTACAACCTCCAGGGAGGTAAGGGGTCTCTGACTAACCAGCGCATACAAGCTATAATTGGCATTCCAGCCCCAGGAAATAAAAGGCAGGTCCGGGAATTCCTGGGGGCAGTGGGGTACTGCCGGCTCTGGATCCCAAAATTTGCCGAACTTGCAAAACCCTCACAAAAGGACCAGAGGTCAGCTTCCAATGGACTCCAGAGGGTGAAAAAGATTTTCAGGCCCTCAAAGGTGCTTTAATTTCAGCCCCGGTGTTGGCCCTGCCAAACGTAGAAAAGCCATTCCACCTCTTTGTGGGCGAGAGGCGCGGTGTCGCCCAAGGGGTCCTGACCCAAAAGCCCGGGCCATGGAACAAGTCAGTTGCCTATCTGTCAAAAAACTAGACTCAGTGACCTCAGGCTGGCGGCCCCGTTTGCGAGTTTTCGCGGCCATTGCCTTACTGGTAAAAAAGACTCAGATAAACTTACCATGGGGCAGGATTTAACCATCACGGCCACCCATGCTGTAGATTCCTTGCTCCGAGGGGCCCCTGATAAATGGATGTCTAATGCTCATATAACTCATTATCAAGCACGGCTACTAGACCAGCCCCGGATCAAGTTCTAGTGAGTCCCCAGCTTAAACCCCGCAACTTTGCTGCCGGAAGAAAGCTCCTTGGAGCCCCGCACTGTTCTTATGAGGTAACGGAGTTCCAGAAACTACGTTGGGATCTCACGGACATCCTGAGATGTAACCCTGACCTGACACTCTTCTTGGATGGCAGAAGCTTTGTGCAGGATGGAGTAAGGTATACAGGGGCAGCGGTAGTCACCTTGCAAGGAACTGTATGGGCCGAGCTCCTACTGCCAGGGACATCAGCCCAGAAAGCGGAGCTGATCGCCCTAACGGAGGCCCTCAAGACAGGGGTGGGAAAAACAGTTAATATTTACACTGATAGCAGGTATGCATTTGCCACGGCGCACGTGCACAGGACAATCTACTGGAAGAGGGAATTGTTCACTGCAGAAGGGAAAACTATTAAAAACAAAGAAGAAATCCTAAACCTTCTAGCAGCTATATGGACCCCAAAGCAAGTTGCCATTATCCACTGCCCTGGTCATCGGAAAGGGAACTCAAAGGAAGTGATAGGAAGCAGAAAGGCGGACCAAGTAGCCAAGGATGCTGCTTACCACAGGACCACTTGCTTGTTGACATTACCCCCTCCAGTGCTGAGCGAGCCACCAAAGTATACAGATGAAGACTTCCTTATCACACAAAAACTGGGTGGAATCAATAACCCTGAGGGATGGCTGCAACTCCAGGACGGTAGGATCTTCCTCCCACAAACTTTAGGGCGGCGACTTCTCTGCCAACTCCACGAGGGAACTCATTTGGGAAAAACAAAACTGACTGAACTTATACGGAGGGAATTCTTCCTTACCCCCCTAGATCAGCTGGCGCAGGAGCTTCTTCAAGGCTGTGTGCCCTGTCAATAAAACAGTGCTAAGGTCAGTGTATCTACCCAAGGAGTCCAGGACTGGGGATTAATCCCCGGAAGACATTGGGAAATAGATTTCACAGAGGTAAAGCCTGGACAGTATGGGTATAGGTACCTGCTGGTGCTGGTGGACACTTTTTCGGGATGGGTAGAGGCGTTTCTCACTAAAGCTGAGACCGCCTCAGTTACTGCCAAGAAACTTTTAAACGACATCATCCCGAGATATGGCCTACCCATATCAATAGGGTCAGACAATGGACCAGCCTTTATTTCAAAGCTTACAGAAGGTATAGCAAAGGCACTGGTGATAAACTGGAATTTACACTGTGCATATCATCCCCAGAGCTCAGGTCAAGTAGAAAGATTGAATCGGACACTTAAGGAGACCTTAACTAAATTAACCCTGGAGACCAGCGAGGGGTGGGTGACCTTCCCTCCCTGTGCCCTCCTAAGGGCTAGGTGTGCACCCTACATTAAAGGCTCAACCCCCTTTGAAATCCTTTTTGGACGGCCTCCGCTGTTACTCCCCAAAATTGGAATAGAAAACGAGGTAGAATTATCTAACCCTAACTTGCTTCACTTACTACAGGCACTCCAAAAGATTCAGCGGGCTGTGATGGAAACCGTGCAGGTAACCCTCTAGAAGCCAGTTCCAGAAATCCCTCACCCATTCCAACCCGGTGATCGAGTTTGGTGAAACGGCATAAAACCACGGCTCTTGCCCCCAAGTGGAAAGGCCCTCACGTGGTGATCCTGACAACACCAACTGCCATTAAAGTCAATGGCGTTTGTCCTTGGATTCATCACGTGCAGGTGAAAGCGGCCACCGACACGCACCCGGAGACATGGAAAATCGTCAAACCGGCCGCTGAGGCGGACCCGTCAAAGATAAGACTCTTGTGAGCCCCCAAATCCTAGTCTTACTCCTCATGGGGCTCCCCCTAAGCCAGGCCTATCAGCCACACTTGTGGTATTACTATGCCCAGGGAAGCTACTCCTGGATCTTAACGGACACCGTCATGGGGACTGTAATCTTCACCTATTACGGGGATAGACAGTCGGTTTTTGACTTTGACCTTTGTAAGTTATGGCCCAGTCTATCCCTGGTCCCCAAAGGATGGGGAAGCCACAGCCCAGAATTTCCGGGGTGCAGGTATAGCAACATAGAAAACAAAAAGCAGCTTGCTAAAGTAGGTTTCTACCCTCGCCTAGCTGCTGGCCCTACCCACTGCCACAAGCCCCAGCAGTTTCACTGTGCTGCCTGGGGCTGCAAAACGATTGCTTCTTGGAAAGGCAACAACGACCCATGCCTATCTCTCAGCAGGAATCCAGCTGCCTCCCCTTGTAACCAACCTAAAACCTGCAATCCCCTAAAGCTCACAGTTATTCACTGGGACGCCTTTAGTATTCAAAAGGTATGGGAACTAGGTAAAACACGGGGACTTAGAATGTATGCATCAGGACTAGACCCCCAGAATGTCATTTACTATTCAAAGGAAGCTTGTCCCCGCGGCCTCAACCCAGTCGGCCCCATCCTTAATATCATTCTCCGGGTACCTGAACCTTCTAACTCCATTGTTGTAACCACTCCTTCGGCCACCCTTTCCCTGCAAGAAACCCCTGTGCCTTCTCCACCACCTTTCCTATGCTGTCAGCAGTTCATCGGTTTGATAATGCCAGTCACCTTGACTTAGCAAAAGACTGCTGGCTATGTCTGGATCCCCGACCCCCATAGTTCATGGGAATCAGAGTTGTCTCCCCCGTAGGGAGCACCGAACGGGATATACAAATCCTCAATCTAACTGAGGTCCAGTCTCAAAGGCTATGTCCCTGGGGTACCCACCCAACTCTAACTCTGGAAGATCTTCACGGAAAGGGAACTTGTCTCAGTTCACCGCAGTTCCCGTTAAACAATTGCCCCTCCTGGCATCCTGCAACACCACCGCCCGAGTTAATACTATGGATCTCCCAAGCAGTGAGAGCCCTCAGTTAGCTGTAGCTCCCCCCACCACTTGGTTCACCTGTACATGGGGTATTACCCCATGTGTCACTCTGCAACACCTACCGGCCGCCTCAGAGCTCTGTATTCTGGTGCACATTTTGCCCCAAGTATACATGTATGAGGGAACAGAGGGAAAGGAGCACCTCCAGCTCCCAGGCTTCACACGGGCAGCACGTGCCGTTCCCATATTAGTGCCTCCCCTTGTTCGTCTAGGGGTTGCAGGGACTGCTGCCCTGGGCACAGCCTCCTTGGTTGTGGGGGACCAGAATCTCAAACAACTAAGTAACCAGGTCAGCACAGATTTAAGTCTATTAGAACCTAGTATATCCCAGCTGGAAGAGCAGGTGAACTCCCTGGCTGAAGTGGTACTCCAGAATAAAAGGGGCTTAGACTTCCTTTTCATGGAACAAGGGGGATTGTGCATGGCCTTGGGAGAAGCTTGTTGCTTCTACACCAACAAGTCAGGGATAATACGAGAAATCCTCGCTCAAGAAAGGGAAAACATCAAACAGCGAGAGTTACAAAATCAAGTCTCAGAAAATGGGTATCAATCTCTCTTCTCCTGGCCCCCCTGGCTTACTACCCTAATTTTGGCAGTAGCTGGGCCTCTCCTTCCTCTCTTAATAGGTATCATTGTAGGGCCCTGCATTATCAAGCACCTCTTTACCCACATAAAAAATAGCATCATGCCTGTAAAAATGGTCCCACTATATTCCTTTGTCTGAGGAGTCAATGATTTGACTCCTGGCACAACAAACAGGGGAGAATGTAAGAAGGAACAAAAAGAACAAAGAAAGAAGTATGAGGGGGAAAAGCAGGAATAGCTCTAACCTTGAGGCAGGCATTACTCCTTTCCTGGAAACTTTCTCTGCAGACATTACGCAATTGATTGTACCCTTTCCCGCCGCACCTGCATAACCAGCTACATCTGCTTCTGTAAACTTGCTTGCTTGCCCACACCTCCAGAATGTTGCGATAAGAGCCCTGGGAAGTCCCAAGTTCTATCTTTAGCCTGCCAGGATGGAAATCTAAACCACATAAGACAGCCCTGTGTTGCAGCTCGCCACTTGCTGGGAACTAGTTCCCTGCAAGCGGCTGCTGGTCAGCAAGGGCCTTGACTAATAAACCTCTCCTTTGCTAATTTGAGTTGGTGGGCTGTCATTTCATCGCTCGGACTCTACTTCAGTACGTTAGATTTGGTTTAGTATGTAAAAGTATATTTAAATTGTTACCCATTACAATATTTTCATGTGTTTCACTTTTTAAATCAAACGCCAGATTTGGGACACATCACTTAATAACCCTTGGGTTCTGTATTATTGAGTGATATATTTGCTATATCTTTCTCTTAAAAATAGTGTAAATTTTTGAAATGAACGAGAGGTAAACAAAACAATTAGTATGTTTTTATGAACAAGATATTCAAATCTGAAATACTTCCAATGAACCCGTGTTTATGCTGTTTAGTCAGAATGCTTGCTGTGAAAGAAGAGGCACAATAGGCATGGAATTATGGCAGATGGATTTTTACCATGGATTTGACATGGAAGAGGTCACTGGACTTGGCAGTTTAAGATTGCTACATGAGGTATAATTTAAAGATTATGTTGCCTAGTTGCTACATCTAGAATAAAATAGTAGAAAACACGAAGCGATCAGAAAACTGGTCATGATAGAGAAGAAATGAAAGAGTAAAGGATACTCAAGGTAAACTCACTGAAACTACGGATGGGAAACAGACAAAACAGTTCCTAAATTTTGATATTGACCTGGGTATCCGAAATGGCCTCAAAAATTGCACACATATGCACACACATAGACATATGTGCACACATGGAGGTATACATGCATACATACACACATACACTGATACATAAAAACAGGGTGGTAGCCCTTGCAGTGATTTAGGAGGTGGGATATGGAATTAGAATACACGATGGAATTACAGAGGGTTTGGATCTCAGCACAGGCATTTTAGCAACAAAAATTCTAACCTCATTCAGTTTAATCTGCTTAGAACATGACAGTCAATAAAGGGTTAAATTGCCCACACTTCTATTAGCATGTATTATTTTATTGTTGGTAAGACTATAGACAACGAGTCCAAGGGATTCTTATCCAAGGATTTTTAAAAATGAAAACCTTGAAACTAATGTCAATCATGATGGCAGCCTGGGTGAGGGTAAAGATTAAAATTAATCTGATAACAACGTGGTAGCTAAGAAACCTTGGTTACATAGTTGCAGTCCAGGGAATAACAGCAGGCATGAACAGGGCTGCTTCTTTCTGAAGGCTTGAAAAGGAATCTGTCCCATGCCTCTCCCCCAGCTTCTGGTGGCCTGCTGGCAATGTTTGGTGTCCTTCTGCTTGAAGAAGCATCATTCAGATCTTCACCTTCATCTACCTGTGACTTTCTCCTGATGGGCTGGTCTCAAATTCTCTCCTTTTTATGAACATCACTCATGGAAGATTGGACCCACCCTAATGAGCTCATTGTCACGTAACCTCAGCCGCTGGGCATGTTTCCGAATAGAGGCACATTCTGCAGTGCTGGACCTTAGTACCTCAACACATGAATTTGGGGAGAAACACAACTGAACCCAAAACACCAGGTTTCAAAACACACTAAGAAAAGGAGAAGACCAGCTAAGATTTGAAATTGCTATCAGAGGCTGATTAAAAGAAATTAGAATCAGGAGCATTTTTTGAAATGAATATTTCTCACTCTTGTTTTAAAATACATTCAATAAGAAAATGATTATAAGGACTTTTAAAAACATGTCTCTTAATTCATCCTTAAAATATCTTTATTTATGCATGCAAAAGGACAATATACAATCAAGCAAATACAAAGCAATTGTTACATAATTACTAAAATATCAATTTTCATAACATTTTAGCATTTTTTTAAATCCAAAGCTTCAAAATTGATTATTCCAAAATTATTGCCTTCTCTCTGCAATAACTATGATAATAAGAACATTCACTTCTCTCTAGCTAATAACTTACTAAGTCAAAGTTCACATATTTGGGGAGGAACAGAGAAAATACCTGCTTACTAATAATCAATGAGCTAATAACCAATGAACAATGATTATGCACATAGTATCTCAAGGGGTTTGAGAAACCACACCCACTTTCCTGTCTCTTGCTCTCCACCAACGTCTAAACAAAATCTATATCCATTTTAATTCCACTTCTCATCTCTCCATGCATTCACTCCAGACCTTACTTACTCCACCATTTCTGTAACTACTCTCTCTGTATCAGTTCTTTACCCTTCAAGTTTTTCCCCTGCATTAGAGCTAGATAGACTCTTGAAAATAAAATTATGATCATGTCACCCTCCTGATAAGATCCTTTAAGAAGCTATGATAGACTTTTCAAGAATGTGGGCTATGACACCAAAGTGCCAGTCTTGGAATCTTTCCCTTACGGCTAATTAGCTGAGTGAAATTTACTAACAAGAAATATATGTATACTTATCACATATCCATTTCCTCACCTGTGAAGCAGTGATAATTAAAAATATTATCTGCTTTATGGAGTTGTTGTGGGAAATAAAATATGTATATGTAATATACATAAAGCTTTAAAGGGCTACATAAATGTCATCAAACGTTATTGTCATTATTGAAAGCTCCAAGTAAGAGTTGACTTTAAAAGATGAGATCAAATAACTTTTGTCACTGAGAGCAAAATTTGTAGCATCAGTCCTGGTATGAAGGCACAAGTTCCCACTCTACCAAGGAGAACTCCTATGTCACCACTCTTCAGCCACAATTATTAATAACACCCATTTTTCATGTCAAAAGTGTTCTTGTTTGTGTAATTGGTAATATACCCAAATCGCTCTCCTCACAAGGGTTTAGCACACACGTGCTTAGGGATACATAATTTATTATGACCAATGACCTCTATATTTATTATTTGTAGACAGTGCCATAGCATAACAATAATTAATGTAAAATAGTTATGCAGATGAAATTTAATGTTAAAATAATTTTAACATTAGAATAATGTTAATTCAACCTAAAATTTCACCATAAAATGATTAATATGGGCTGAATGCAGTCATTATAAAATGCCTGTGCTAATATAAACAGGTGGGATTGCTGCTACTTTCATTTAAGTCGGGAAAGGGGAAGATTTTGAGAATAAAGATCTGAAGATTCCTACTCTACTCTCTCCTTTCATGAGTCCTCCCCTGACTTAAAACTGTCAGTTTGTTGGGTCTATACTTAAGGCAATTTAAAAAGTGGCAATGAGGATGTAAAATAAGAAACACATTTTTTCAAATCCAGGAAGAGATAGACAAGAAAGAGAAGATTTAAGAACAGCAGGAAATAGCTCAAGAGTCTGCCTTTTGTAATATCTGTGCTTTTAATCTAATTTTGCTTTTAGTCAAAAAGTGAACACTCAGAGAATTGGAGACAGATAAGAAAAGAAAAAGTGAGATTTTTACTTTTAGACAAAACAAATTTGTATCAAGAAATGACAAGTTGGTAGTACAAAATGTGTGCCTGCAAAATGAAATATAATTCTCTACTTCCTGATTTCATAAAATTTGAAAGGTATTTATCAGATGATCAGTATGAAAGTGTTATATAATATCTAATTAATTACTTAATAATAATCATTAGTTATTAATCAATATAAACATTAATAATTATTTTTAATATTACATGAAAATATCTCCTAATATTTCTCTTTAAAAAACATAATCCTTGGTGTCTAAATCAACCCTTGGATAAATTTGGAAATGTATCAAAATCCTGGAGGACAGAAAAAAATTAAGTTATAAATACTAACTTTATAAATCTAGAAAAAATTTATTGTAGTTAACTTACATTTAAAAAACAACCTGGATTTTAATATTTTAGAAAAATATAATGCACATATTTTAGGAGCTGCACCTTTAATATTTGCATTTTACTTAGGAATAAATACATTTTGTTTAAGTAGAATCTACAAAATGTATACATTTTCATAGGGAAAAAAACTCAACCCAAGTATCTATCAATGGATGACTGAATAAGAAAAATGTGGTATATATACAAAATGAAATATTATCCAACCATAAAAGAGAATGAAATCTTGTCATTTGCAGCAACATAGATGGATCTGGAGGACATTATGTTACGGGAAATAAGCCAGGCATAGAAATGCAAATATTGCATATTCTCACTCATGTGTGGTATCTAAAACAAAGAAAAACTGATCTCACAGATGTTGAGTAGTGGGGAGGTGAGTACAAATAAAGGTAGTTTAAAGGGCACAGAAATACAGTTAGATAAAAGAAATGAGATCTGGCATTCAGCAGCACAATAGAGTAACTATAGCTAACAACGATTTTGTTAGCTATATTCTGTATATTTTAAAATAATTAAAAGAGTGGAATTGAGATGTTCTTAACACAAAGAAATAATGTCTGCTTGAGGTAAAGGATATCCAATTACCTTTATCAGTGAATATTGTAAACTTATATAAAAATTTCACATGTACCCCATAGATATGCACAACTATGATGTAGCCACAGAAATAAAAAATAAAAATACATTGAAAGTAAATAAAAATAATCCAAATAGGAAAGCCAAATTATCTTTTTGTTCAGCATTGCTTTGACAACCTAGGGTCTTTTGCGATTTCATGTACATTTCAGAATTTTTTTTCCTGTTTCTGGAAAAATATCATTGAAATTTTGATAGGGATTGTGCTGAATATGTAAATTTCTTTGGGTAGTATCGTCATTTTAGCAATATTAATTCTTTCAGTCCATGAGCATGATTTTTCATTATTTGTGTTTTCTTGTATTTCTTTCATCAGTGTTTGTTGATTTCCTTGTGTAGCTCTTTCACTGATTGTGTTAAACTAACTTATGGTATTTTATAGGCCTTGTAGTTATTGTGTGAAATTTCCTCTGTGATATCATTATTAGATAGTTTGCTATTGGCATATGCAGCTGTGTCTAATTTTCGCATGTTGATTTTGTATACTGCAACTAAGCAGCGCACTAATCTGAGTTCTAACAATTATTTTGGTGGATTTTTAGGATTTTCTAAATATAATATCATGTCATTCAAGAACAAAGATAATTTGACTCTTTCTCTATCTATTTGGATGCCTTTTATGTCTTTCTGCTGCCTAATTGCTGTGGCCAAGACTTCCAATACTCTATTGAATAAAAGTGGTGAAAGTGCATCCTTAGATACTTCCAGAACTTAGAGGAGAGGTCTTTAGTTTCTCTCCATTCAGTATTATGAGTGACATAAAATTGAACAAGGATAATAATTACATGGAAAAAATGTTTATAAAATATAAACAGGGATGTTCAACAAATATCAACATGTCATCCCAAGTTTATTACTATTTATAACACTCAGAATACTTGACTGTCACGTATGCAGGTGACATGTGAGAATAACCAAACAATAATTTTTACCATGAAATAGTGTGTTTTACATTACATAAGTATGTGATATTTTAGATAATTTTAATATTCTAAAATAAAAACATCGCTAAAGTTTTTCATTCTGTGGTAAATGTGCCGTGGCTAGGTTTTTTTTGAAAACTATGGTGCAAGAAGTGCATGAAAGATAATAAAATAATGTTGAGATTATTTTTAATTTGGGGTTTAAGAGGAGGTGTGAAGACAAGGTCTTCATACAATTGGATAAAGTTTTCAATCGACTGCAGTTTTGTTTATTTGTTCTTTTCATAAATTGACTATGTGAGGGAAAAAAGTAAAAATGGCTATGGTAATTTTGTGTGTAAGAACAGCCTGAGGCATATTGTGATTCTTCCTTCCCAATTATTGCTTTTTAAATCTTGAAAATAGCCCAGAGAAATTTTGAACTTACAGGGGACCAATAGAAATAAATAAATTTTCTTTTCACACATTATCTGCATATGTGATAGTCAATTATTCTGAATGTTATATGCAATGATTAATTTGAGATGAAATTTTTTGCATCCTTAAGTTTTTTGATTACATAGATATAGATATTTCTTTGAACTGTTTTTTTCCTGCAATTATTTTCTTTGAGAAATTTCACATCATTCACGATAAACTTCAAAACTGTTACAGTCATCAAAAAAGCAAGTCTGAGAAACCCTCACAGCTAAGGAGATATGATTACTAAATGTAATGTGATGTCCTGGATGAAATCCTAAAAGAGAAAAAAGGTAAAAAGATAAGGAAATATGAATAAAGTGTGAACGTTAGTTTATAATAATAATGTATCAATATTGGTTCATTAGTTGTGACAAATGTACCATACTAATGTGTGATATTATTAATAAGGCAAATTGGGTGTAGTATATAATAGAAAATGTCTGCACCACCTTTACAACATTTCTGCAAACCTAAAATTATTGTAAAATAAAAATTTTATTTAAAACATTATTTAAATTGCATGCAACCATAAATGGTATCTAATAAATATTCAACAACTATCACCTATTTGTTTTATTCTTATTAGTGTTTTCTTTTTAAAATTGCGAGTATACTGTTTAGGGAAATTATGTGTAAGAATATAAAACCAGGTAGTTGAGTAAGAATTCAAATACAAGTTTCTTGATCCTCGTAACCATTAAACCAAACTGTATCTTTTTGTATACTTATAAAGTGCTTGGAGTTTTTCAAAACTGAATATAAAAATGGATGCATAAATTTACCACAGTATGTCCAGAGCATACAATTTTTCTTTAGTCTTCAGCTAATTTCAGTAATATAGCTTACTCTATACTATTTTTTCCAACATAAATTATTAAGATGCAAAATAAATAAAAAGTCCTGTAGGTTATATCAAAATGACTCAGCTCTTTTGAAATCAATCAACATTGATACATGGAAGCACAGCAATATTAATTAAATTTCTAGAACCTTAATTTCTATTAATGGTTTAAACTGTGGCACTTATTTTTCAAAGATTATTTTAAAATATAAAATATGATAATGCTCCATACCAAATTGTTATAAAAATGTAAAGAAAAATGATTGTAGCTTTGTTATCTTGAAGAACTTTCAAATTCTCTATATAAATTAAAAACAAATGTAAGTGAATGCTTACAGAAGAACTTTATTATAAACACATAAACGGAGATATACTTTTCTATCAAACTTCAAGTTTAGTGATAAGCACATATGGTCCAATGTAGACTGTCTAACCTCTCTTTGGTAATTTCTATGCTATTTTTGATCAATGAAAATTCACTCGTGTGTTTCCAACCAGTAGAATTATTTAATCATGTTTTTGGTATTTAAAAATCAAGCACTTCCATAATAATATTAGCCAGTGGCACGAAATTAAATTATTTTAACGTTAGTTAATTATAGATTACATATGCCCCGGCCCCTACCTCGCTTTCTGCCAAAATACTGCATGAAGAAATGATTTACATTACTAACTTTTGTCTCAGTGGTAACAAAAGGAGATGGTGCAATTGTGAGAACATCCTTAAGCAAATCTTTCTGAGAGTCTCTAGAGAAATAGCTGTGGGACACTATTAACCCAGAGGAGTATGGTCTCCAATGTTACAATCACATCTGCTAATCCAATCTACCTCTGAGCCATTATCATCAATTATTCAGACATTAATGGTCATAACGTCACTTGTTAAAAAGAAAGAAAGGAGAGACGGAGTGAGGGAGGGAGAAAGTGAGGGAAGGAGGAAGGAAAGAAGAAAGAAAGGAAGCAAGGGAGGAGAAGAGTATATTAATGTACTTTTCAGGTTTTTTCTTTATTCTTTTTTCATTTTCTACCCTCTTTTTCTCTCTTCTTTTCTCCCTTTCTCCTTTGCTTTTTTTAAATTGCAGTTTTTCCTCTTTTTCCCCCTTCCTTTCTCATTTCTCTATTCCTACTTTTCCTTTTGACTTATTAGTGATCAAACATCATGCTCTTTTGCTGTTTGGCATGGGTTAGTCGGAAATTTCATTTGGAATTATATTTAAAAAGATGATCTACTAGATGCCATGTTCAAAAGGAGAAGATAAGGAAATATAAGTTTGCGCACACACACACACACACACACACACACACACACACACACGTCTCTACCTCTGAAAGTTTGTTTTCTTTCTTTTTTCTTATGTGTAGTACCATATTGCAAACAGAAAAAAAATCAATTTTTTGTTCATGAAATATACTCAGCCTGTACTGCTTTCTCACTCATGCTAGTCTCAGACTGACTCTGAGACGCCAGAAATTCTGGATGCACAAAACTACAAAAGATGGTACTGTTGACATTCTAGGCTTTATTATTCAAGGTGCTTATCATGTTATATTGTCATATGAAGTTAGTGGAACAAAACTGTATATGATAATAATCATATAATAGCATATGATTTACATATGATAATATAGATAGGTTATTTTTTATTCATAGGTTATAAGCATCAATATAAATAGATATTAAATGAACTATAAACATTTATTCTATTTCAATCCATCAGTTAATATGGTGATAAACATGCTTTCTAATAATATTTTATTATTATATACCAAAAAACATACTTAGCATGCTTTTTTTTAGTAAATGTGTTAAGATTAAGTTAATGTAATCTGAGAGAAATCTCTTACAAATCTATTCCTTAGAAAAATATTCTAATTACACTGCAAGTGGTGTTTTTCAGTGAAGAAATGATAACGCAAAAGTGTTTCTGTACCTGCCTGAGGATAGATTTGTTATTGTTGTTGTTTGATTTTAATGAGAGTCCTTGCCCTCACCAAAAAAAAAAAAAAATCTTAAAAGAGAGAGAGGAGAGAGAGCAAGCACATTATATTAAAACATTGGTATGCAAAACATTAACTTAATTCACACAATAGACATTTTTTCCAAATAAAAGTAGAAAATCAAATAACCTTATATAACTCCTTTCAAATTTTTTCTGCCAAAATGTAGCAAACCATTATGCATAATGGTAAGATTAGATTGAATGTACACCTTCACAGGAATTGGGAAATAAATAAAATTTATTTTAAGATAACATTGTGGTATACCCTATATTTTTATAGATAATTGGTGCTAATAACATTTTAAAGATTTCTTTATATATACTCTAATTTTTGAAACTAAAGTTAGCAGAGTTTTTTTAAATTGTTGGTTTTTCACAAAACAATGCAGAAATCACTCCCTAGTCTTAATACAAGAAGTTGCAAGCAAAGACTTAAATCAGTACATGGAAGGTATATATTGGTTTAGCCTAAAGAGTCAGGGTGTTTTAAAGTGGGGGTTGGGTGGGAAGGAAGGAGGAATTACAGGTCTTACTACTTGAACTTCTTTAGGTTGAACCCAAAGTCTAAAGACTAAGCCAGTAGAAACCAATGCTTGTACTAACATAAGGGTTTGTGGAAGCCAAGTCCCTTGTTATGTAGATTAAATCTCATGTGTGGCAACCCTCAGAGAATATTCGATGCTATACCAGATTCAGGTTAGAATTTTTTTATTTTATTACTACAGGGACTGTTTTGTCAGCCTTATCATCTTTATCTCAATGTTGATACTGATCACTTGTGTCTAAACTCCAAAAAGGGAGGGGTTTAATGAGAGGTATCTGACTTCCGTTCCCATCATGGCCTGGAATTTTTATGTTCCTCTGGGATCCCCTTGGCCAAGATAGGGGTCTGTTTCGTCAATTATGGGGCTTAGAATTTTATTTTTGGTTTGCATAGTGCTTTAGGAGATTTTAATTTATAATCCATAATTACCTGAAATTTTATTGAAGAGATTTAGTAAATGTTATTGTCTTTTGTAATTGGGCTAGCTTGTGTATGATAATGATATACAGGTTGTAAGGAGACATAAAATCACCCAGGCACATGCATATATGATCATATACACTGACTTTTTTGCAGAAATATTAAGAAAAATAGATATGTTAAAGTCTTACAGTCAATAATTAAGTAACTTTATAACACGATGTAATTTAAAAGTAAAAGATATCAAGCGATTGACTTTATTTAACATGCGAGGCACTCCACTGACCTGCTTCCTAGAGAAAGTGGTGAAAATTAAAATATGACGCCTAGCTAATACCTCTGGTATGGGTTCAAAGAATTAATAGAATTTAGAAAAAAATCTACTTAAGAAAATCTCCAAAAATGTGGTAAGAAAGGAGCGTCTGCAGTATTTGAACCAAGACTGCTCACTCCCTTCATTTTTCGAGTGCGTCAAGTCAGATGTTCTACCCCAGACTGCCACAGCTGTTGAAATAATTAATTGGGAGACCATTAGAGAGAGACCTCCAGGGTTCTGAAGCAGATTCACAGTCCTGAATTTTTCCATCAGAAAACCCAAACCCAAACCCAACTCAATATAAATGTTAAAATACATTTAAGTCAGAAACTGCCAAACTGCCTCTAACTAAAGACTCTACTATAATTATCCAAATAAGGATATTGTTCCACTTTAACTAGTCACACCTTTTCTTTTCCTTGCTTCTGTGTTCACCCTGTAAAATCTTTCCCCTAGAGCCCGTTTGGCCACTTATGGCCTTGAGCTGCCCAATGCATAGATCACTGAATGCAGAAATAAAGTCGTTAATATTTTAATGTGCCTCTGTTCATCTTTGAACACAGTCAAAAATACAGTGTTTCCTCTTTCCTCAGTTCCCACCAAAGGCTTTCTTTTGGGGAAGAGTAGGAAGTCAGTGTTTACTGCTCTGCACCCATCTAGCCATTGCTAAGGTTAAATCCCATCTGAGTGTAGGTGAAATGATGGGAACTTCCTTCTCTTGGCAGGTCCGCCTACCTCATGGAATGGGTTCTCTACACTGGGCCCAATGAGCTGAGAGTTCCGTGTTCCTGATCCCCCTTGCCAGTGAATGAGGTGATGGTTCTACCACAGGAAAAACAAACTAGGAAATGCCTGCTGCCCACTTCCACTCACCAAACACTTGACACTTGATCTGGAATGTTACTAAGAAAGACACTTGCCATTATTCCCACCCAGAGCTCCAAAGCCCTGGGCCAGACTTTTGCCTGGGGGAAGAAGCAGACCATATAGCTTCTAATATCTTTCCAGCACACCTGACTTCATGTGCAACAGAGTCTAAAGAAGTTCAAAACTAACAATGCTCTCAAGAATAGTGAATGGTAGGGTGAGAAGTATTGGGGAAGAGATAGAAGATGGAGGCTAAACTTTAGATTAGTGAGTTTGCAAGCCAGAACCTGGGAATAAAACAGTAAGGAGAAACCCTCTTTGGGTCAGTACAAGTATCAAATACTGATCTCAAATGCCATTCTCTCAAAGGAGGCATAATTTGATTGGATTGGTAGAGCAATTTATGCCCCAGAAAACTGTTGAAAACAGTAGAGAAAACAACAGGTAAACAGTAAACTTTATCAACTAGATGTGGTCAAGAAAAGAGAAAAAAACCACTGCGAAAACCACTGCCACCCCAGCATTTTAATCCCAGCTGAGTGACCCCAGCATGTCGGGTGACTGTGGGGATACCCAAAGCCCTACCTCGTTGAGGAGCAAAGGCAAAGAGTGAAAATTTTATGTGTGTGTGTTGGGGAAAATAATTTCATTAAGTTAATCTAGCAAGTCATTAAATAAATTAAATATAAATAACAATAAGACAGTTTTGGGTGGTTGCTGGAAATCTTTGGCCTTCCTTGACTTGTGGCAGGATAATTCTAATTTACCCCTTCACTGTCACATAGCCATTTACTCTCCATGTGTGTCTGTGTCTAAATACTTCTCATTTTATAAGAGACTAGTTGCATTGGAGTTAAGGCCAATCAAACCGTATGACTTCATCTTAGTTTGATTATATCTGAAAAGACCTAATTTTCTTTTTTTTTTGCGTTGGAATTTCACTCCCACTGGAGTGAAGTAGCCAGAACTACAGATGCACATTACCACATCCAGCTCGTTTTTGATTTATTGTAGAGATGAGTTCTTGCCAAGTTGCCTGGGCTGGTCTTGAACCTGCAGGCTCAGGTAACCCACTCGCCTCGGCCTCCCAATGTTCTGGGATTACAGGCTGAGCCACCGAGCCCGGCCAAGACCTTATTTTCTAATGAGGACATATTCACAGGTTGCAGGTGGACATGAAGTTTTGAAGGACACTGTTTAATTGAATACACGATATGTTAGACCTTAAAACACACCTCAATAATGAATCAAGGACCCAAATGTATGAGTAAAAATTTTAAAATCTCTCATAAGAAAACACAGGAATAGTCAGGTACAGTGGCTCACACTTGTAATGCCAGCACATTGGGAGTCTGAGGTAGGAGAATCATCACATGAGGCCAGGAGTTCAAGATCAGCCTGGGCAACATGATACCTTTTATCTATTAAAAAAATACATGCATATATAAAAATAATATAGCCAAATGTGGTGGTGTATGCCTGTAATCTCAGCTACTCAAGAGGTTAAAGTGGGAAGATAATTTGAGTCCAGGAGTTCAGGACTGCAGTGAGCTATGATCATATCACAGCACTCTAGCCTGAGCAACAGAGAGAGACCCTGTGGCTAAAAAATTTTTAAAAAAAGAAAAGAAAAGCAAACATAGGAATGAATCTTCATGACCTTGAATTGGCAGTGACTTCTTAGATATGACACCAAAAGCATAAGAATAAAAAGAAAAATCGAAAACTAGATTGTATCAAAATTTAAAACTTTTATGCTTCAAAGACACCACCATGAAAGTCAAAAGATAAGTCACAGAATTGGAGACGATTTCTACAAAACATAGGTCTTCTAAGAGACTTGATTCCCACATTCCACAGTATTTGAAGAAACCTTAAATCTCAGTAATTTGGGGGAAAAAAGTTAGATGAGCGGAATTTTTTTATAAGACTAAGTAATATTCCATTGTGTATAAAAACCACATTTTGCGTATCCATTCATTTGTTGGTGGACATGTAGATTCAATTTTATATCTGAGCTTTTGTGAATAGCACTGTAATAAACATGAGGTACAGATATCCCTCTGAGTTTTTCTTTCCTTTGAATATATACTCGGAAGTGAGGTTGCGATTGGATGTGTAGTTCTGCCTCGTTAATACAATCTCACTGTTGGTTTCTGTTTTTCTTGTAAAGTTAGGAGTGAGTGGTCCTCATAAAATTGTATCTGAATTTGGACAAGATTACTCATGTGAGGGCCAGGTTACCACCTTCAACTCTATGTGAAATAATTCACCCAGGCTGCTGCTGTTAATGCTAATAAATGATGTCTTACACATCTGGAATGAGTGAGCTTTTTCCAGGGACAAGCTTGGATTTTTTTCAACTGGTCATGCTCCAAACTTCTGAGCATGTTTACAGACATGCTTCAGTTTAACCATTTTGTTGTTGTTGTTAATAGAAGGGTGATAAAAAATAATTATGACATTATCTTGAGAGCATTTTGAACACTTGGTTCTATAAACTATGTATTGTGTTACATAGCATATCTGAAATATATATAGATATATACAAAGAGAGAGAGAGAGAGACTAAAATAAATCAAAAATAGTTGTTTCCCCATTTTATTTACTAAAAATAGTTTTCAGAAAACAAATAAAAAACCTAGGCAACATTTCAGCATCTGTTAAAATTTGGCTTGTGTGTCAGTTTTTAAAGTGGATAGAACTAAGTTCATCACGTCCAGTCTCCACCCCACTGATAGCAGCAGCATCTGACCATATTCTCAGAAATCTGGGTAAGACTTTTCATCAGCTGGTTCTCTAAACTTTTAGGTTCTGATGATTGCAAACTTACTCATTGACCATTCAAGTCTAGACTGGGTAGCTGTTTCCTGCAGTTATTATCTTTATATTACTTCAGTGTCTCATGATACTTTTATTCTTCTAGCACCTAAAATGTAAGAAATTCAACCATTCTCTATAATTAAACCCCCTCAGTTAAAATTACTGGGATAGCATGTTTTCTTGAGTAACACTGATGTATATATTCAATGTGTTTTAAGCTGTATCCTGCAATTATTCATTTTTGTGAAATGCTTGGTAATAAAGACAAACTTTTCTAAAGAGTATTCTACGTTTTTAACAAAAACATATCAGAGAAAACATGTAAAGCTGTCATGTCATATAGTAGAGATAATTGTCAATGATCAAAGAATCACAGTGGAGGTCATATGTCTACATTTATTTGTATTCACAGACCAAATGATCACTTATTACATTAGACATTAGAATTGCACTATAATTACACTTTGTGAAGATTTCTCTAAATATTATCTTACCTACTAAAAGAGAAAATCTTTTCGTGATCTCTATATTCTACAGGAGCAGATTGCAAGATTAGAAAGACATATATGAGCCAGGCTCGGTGGCTCAGCCTGTAATCCTGCACCTTTGGGAGGCTGAGGTGAGTGGATTGCCTGAGCCCGCGGGTTCGGAACCTGCCTGGGCAGGCGAGACCTCATCTCTACAATAAAATCAAAAAATTAGCTGGGCGTGGTAGTGCGCGCCTGTAATTCCGGCTACTCGGAAGGCTGAGGCGGAAGGATCGCTGGAGCCTGGCAGGTCGAGGCTGCGGTGACCGGGAGTGGCCACTGTACTCCAGTCTGGGCAACAGAGTAAGTCCAACTCAAAAGAAGAAAAAAGAAAGACATGTATGCTGCTGTGTCATGTTAACTGTGGACACGACCATGTGTCATTAGTCTTTCTGTAAGTAATTTACATCTACACAAGTGAAATGAATCTTCACCATGCCACCTTCTATTACCAAATCTAATTAATAGCTATAGTATAAAGGGCACTTGATTACCTATTTCTTTTTTTTTTTCTGAGTCAGAGTTTCACTCTGTCACCCAGGCTGGAGAACAGTGGCACGCTCACAGCCACTGCAGCCTCAACCTGTGGCTCAGGTAATCCTTCTGCCTCAGCCCTCCAAATAACTGGAACCACAATTTTCCAGCTATTTGGAAATACCACACCCACCTAATTTCTTTGATTTATTGTAGAGACAAGGTCCCACCAACTTACCCTGGCTGGTCTTGAACCCCTGGGTTCAGGCAATCCTTTCTCTTCAGTCTCCCAAAATGCTGGGATTACAGATATGAGCCACCACGCCCTACTGATTACCTATTTCTAAGGACAAAAAGTGTTGTGTTAGTTTGCTAGGGATGCTATAACAAAATACTACAGATGAGTGACTCAAACAATGAAAATTGCTTTCTCACAGATCTGGACACTGGAATTCCAAGTTCATGATGTTGACAGAATTGGTTTCCTCTGAGGTATCTCACCCTGGCTTGCTGATGGCCATCTTCGCACTCTGTGTTCCCATGGCTGCCTCTCTGAGCATGCATGTGTCTGGCATGGTCTCTCTTTCTCTCTCTCTCTCTCCCCCCCGTGCCCCCACCTCAATTTTCATTGTCCTAATTATTCCTTCCTATAAACACACCAGTCATACTGTATGAGGGCTCATTCTAATGACCCCATTTTAATTTAGTTATCTCTTTAAGGTTGATGTCTTCAAATACAGTCACAATCTGAGGTACTGGGAGTCAGGACTTCAATTCAAAGATGGATTGGGAGATAGAGACACAATTTAACCTATGACAAAAGAGAAACTACCCAAGAAATGATTTACCTTGCCTTTAAAGTGTAAAGCCTGTGAGATAAAGTGACTTGCTCAAGCTCCTTGAGATCCTTAGTGGCAGAGTTCCGCTCCAAACCCAGAGTTCCGCTCCAAACCCAGATCCCTGCACAACCATTTCAAGGTCCTTTCCATTTTACCATTTTCTTCAATCTTTCAATAAAGTGCACTATTGTGAATTAGGAAGTTACACCTAATTTACATGGTTGGCCTCTTAGAAGTATTTTATATTACTTTAGTTATTATTGGTTTAACATTATTTGTCAACTTTGTAATATTTCATACTACAGAGAGGATTTCTGCACAGATGGAGATGTTAATATCACTGTACATTTCTCTTAACTTTCACAGGTATGCTAAAAACTTTCACGTTAGAATATTGCTAAAAGTCTCTAGAAATGGACAAATTTTCTAAGATGTATATTTACCTGCCTATTTGTAAGCCAGGTGCAGTTTGCCCTAGATTTTTGAACCAATGAGAACAAAAATGTGGCAGAAAACAAATAAAGTGTAACTTCTAAAAGAGTTATTATATGAGCTAAAACCTAAACCACACTTATTCCAGTAAAATATAAATTTTTAGTAAATTATGCAAATGACAAATTGCTTAAACATAAATACAATCAAGAATACATGAGATGTGCTTAAAGTCAAATGAGAGAGAGTCAATGAAAATGAACCTGAATTAGCTATGTATATTTTAGGTCTAATGATTCAGAATATTTATAAATATGTATCATCCCACATCATATGAAATTTTACCAGTCAAGTTTTTAGTGGTCCTTTCTTTATATCAGAGATGCCATTTTAATCACCTGGCAATCTCTGCAATACAGATTTATTGGTCAACTGAATATACTCTTGCCAGTTTAATGTTATGGAATTTGTGGTGTGATTTTCCTATAACTGGATAAATAGTTCTCTTGATGAACATATTCTGAAATGAAGACATATTAACCCAATTGCTTGCTTCGTTTTTTATAGATTCTTGATTTAAAAATACTAATAATTGTTTCATTACTTGGAACAAGTCTCTTGAATTAATAAACACTGTTTACCAGTGTTTAATAAAAACTGGATACTAGGTTTGCTTGAATATACAGCATAATGCTTTATGACACTTGGTGTATAGACTAAGACAAAAATGCAGACATATCTAGGGGTCTAATTTGAGAAGGAGCTCAAGGCTTTGTGAGTAGCGGATTGGGGCATGACTCTAAAGAGTAGTTTGAGACTAAAAAATTGTTTCATGTGTACAAAGATGAGACCTGGCATTCTTACCAGTTACAAAGTAGTTACAAAGCAAAATCCAAAATCCAATACCTGTATACTGTGTGACCAAGTAGAAAAGATCTAAAAGATCGAATAATCCTTCTAGATTGGCAATTGATGCCACTGAAGTCAGGTAGTTGGTATTGTGGTCAAGTCAAAGTAAGAATGGAGATTCGATGGAGAAACCTAAACAGCAAAACTTGAGGATAGATAAATATTTATCAGGACATGAGTGCAAAGACAGAGCTCAGTTGCAATCTGACTGATGATATTCATTTAATACTCACCAATATGAGTAGACTTGAGCCTCAATGAATATACATGATTTTATTTCATGGAGACCTTCTGGGGTACTCTTCTGACAGAGACATCACGGATGCTGTCAAAACCCTGAAGCTTGTATGGACATTGAACTCTTAATAAGTTCTTCTCTTTGCTCTTATCACCACAAAGAGAACAAACAAATTATCTTTCTTGTTTGTGAGGCCAAATGTGTTGTTAAAGTAAGCTGTTACAAGGTAGAAACTTTTTTCCAACAGGTAACATTCAGAAGGCACACTTTTTTTTCAGATTGTTTTAACTTAGCAAAGATCATAACAGATTAAATCAGAATAACGCAGAACAATGGTCAGTCACTCCCACTGGATACATCTGGATATGCCTACTCTCTACATAATTCTGATCACATGACTAAGTCTCATTTTTATGAATTCAATAACTGGGAAATCAAAGGTAAGCAGTGGCACTCAAGTTAAATTTTTATGTTAGGAATTCCAACTCCATTCATAATGCTCCTAAATTTATTTACATATTTAATTCACTTTACTAAAGGCTACTCTCTGGGCTATAATTTGTTGATATTCATAACTATAAAATTATTATAACTTCTGTAAACTATAAAATATGATTAAAGAGAAGTCCTTGATTTTATGGACTTAGGCTTTAATAAGTGATAAGATCGGCATTCTTCACAATGATACCAGGGAAGCAAGTAGTGGATTCAACCACAGAGAAAAGTAAACGTATGAGAGTTCACAGTTCTTCCTAGTTGTCTTTTTTATTACCTTATATTCAATCCCCACTTTTTTTCAATTCTATCTATACATTTTCTTGACTAATTTGCTTCAATTTTATCCATGTGGAATAAAGCAGTGATCTAACACTTCATTTGCGTTTTTACTGGTGTTTATACCCAAACACAAGGTAAATACAAGTTCAGTGTGTCCCAAATTGAACTAATCCCATCTCCCTTCCACTCCTCAAAACTACTCTTTCTTCTTAAATCTCTCATTTCAGTCAATGGATCCACATGTTTTTCTATAAGCTTGAAATCTTAGAGACTTCCTAGATCACTTCAGGTTCCATATTCTCCAAATCTAGTCACCAAGATTGATTTTTTTTCCATTGAAACATTGTCCTACGTATTCCTTTCTCTATGTGTCCATTACTTTGAATTTTTATAATTACACTTTTCTATTTGCTTCATAAAGTTCTTCCTGTCTTTTATTTTGCTTTATTTAAATGAATGTCAAACTCCATGACCGGTGAGTTTTTTTCCAAAATGTAAACTGATCATTTTAACTTTTACTCCAAGTTCCTTCAAAGTTTTGTTTTTTTTTTATTTATCAACAGACAAAGCCTTTCACATGAACTATATCTCTATAGTTAATATCTCTATATCTCTCTATATAACTATATTCACATGAACTCTGTCATGTGAATCAGCCTCAGCTGTCCAACTTAATCTCTTCTAACCCTTTTCTATGTATACTTAGTAATATTTGGCCACAAACTTGTCCTGAATTTATACATCATGAAACCTTCACATCGCAATTTCCTTTTCTTAGAATATGCTTAAGCATTGGTGTTTAGCCACTAAATATATTCTCCCTCTACAAAGGTTTCCTTAACTCCTTCCAGCAAAAACTATTTTTTTTTCTATATGTTTTCAATTTTTTTCTGTTTTCACTATTATGCATTTCCATGAAAGCAATGATTACATGTTGTTGAACCAACTCATTTGTAATTTTGTTGGTCTTATCTCTGAAACATGTGCTCCTTGAGAACAAGGACTAAGTAATCTCATCATCACCGTGAATAAATAACTTCGCATTAAGTCTGTCAGTTGAGTGGCGTTCACCAAGGCAGTAAGTGCATTTTTTTGAAAGTTTTACAATGAGTTCCCTTAACACTTCCTCTCTACAGAAACAGGATAATTTCAGAAGTGTGACATTAGGCAGTGGCGTGGGCAGGAGTCCTATCATCCGGTTATGGGAATTAGGAAAAAGGAAGTTTTAGTAATCAGGATGAGCCAGTTGCACTGTGCTGAAAAACAACCTCTTTTGCCCCAACTCTGTAGTTTGATAATTAATGTATCCTTTTCACTTACCACATCAGCTGTGGATATGAATGCCCTTTCAGGGCACCACTTCTCCATGTGACATCTTGGCAATCCATATTGATGGAGTCTCCACTATTTAGAATTCTCTGTTTTCACAGTAGCATGACAAGGAGAGAGTGAATGGAGAATCTCCTATTAATTTGTATGCATTTCTTCTAGGAATTTATTCACTTTTTATTGGCTTGTTTTTCGTTGGCAAAAGTAAACATATAACTACGCTTAACTTGAAGGCTATAGAAGTAGAATCATCCTGTATGCCTAAGAGGGGAGAAAGCATAATAATGTTTTCTACCATACAGATACAGGAACTCAGTCACACATGACAGCAGAAGAAACTTTAATAGAAAATATATACATGCCAATTTAAGTTAAACTGTAGGCCGTTGCCTGACTAGAGTCTAGTGTGGCTTTTTGAGCTATGACTGTCATCATGCTTCCTGGTTTTGGCCCGTTCCCTGCCTTGGAGAGGGGAATCTCCTCTTTTTCAGTCTCTCTTTAATTTATCTTCTATAAAAACTATATTTTCTAATCTAAAAAAATTAAACTGTAGAACCATTTCATGATGATAAAATACCAACAGTGATACGATTTTTAAAAACTGTATGGCAAACTCCTTTGTGATTTTTTTCCCCACTGCACCTCCTTTGTGATTCTAACTAGGTAATGTCTGTTACGATTGGCTAATATTAATAAACTATTGTGATTTGAGATGACGAGATGACTGTCTTTTTAAAGACTGCCAGAAAAATTGGTGTATGCATCCTGAAATGTCTGGGCATTATGCAACTTTGTATTTGAATGTATTAAAAATTGGTATTAGTTAATTTAATCGCCAATTATAAATTTTGAGTTTCTCCCAACTTATAAACGAAATTTAAATATGTACTTTTATGGTTGTATTTTATAATTATTATTGAGAAGGAATGAAGTTTAATCGCTATAAAATAGCCAGTTAGGCGTGGTGGCTCATGTCTGAAATCCTAGCAATTTGGGAGGCAGAGGTGAGACAGTTGCCTGAACCCAGGGGTTAGAGACCAGCCTGGGCAATTTGGTGAAACCTCACCTCTATAATAAATCAAAAAATTAGTTGGACGTGGGCAGTTACCTGTAGTCCCAGCTACTTGAAAGGCTGAAGCAGAAGGACCACCCGAGCCCAGCAGGTTGAGGCTGCAGTGGCCTGATGGTGCCATTGCACTCCAGCCTGGGTATCAGAGCGAGACTCCAACTTCTTTCCCTCCCAAAAAGAATTCTAGCCACACATGCATTCCCAGTTATTTTACATATGTTATTTGGATGTCACTGTATCTAAAATACTGTATTTTGAAGCAGCTTTGATTGCTACATAAATTAATATGTAAATAATGCATAATTTCATGGAGGTGGAGTTCTTTCTTTCCATTATCTAATAACGTTTCGTATTCTTTCCAACTACAGTTTTTTGGGGGTTTTTTTTGAGTTGGAGTCTCACCCCATCGCCCAGGCTTGAGCGCAGTGGCACACTCATGGCCACCCCACCCTAGTGTCGATATGTTGGGCTCCAGTGATCCTTCCACCTCACCCTTCCAAGTAGCCGGCTAATTTTTTATGTATTGTAGAGATAGAACTCTTCAAGTTTCCCAGGCTGGTCTCGAACCCTCGGGCTCAGGCCATCCACATGCCTTGGCCTCCCAAAGTGCTGGGATCACAGGCTGAGCCACCGAGCCCGGTCGTGTGATTGCAGTTGTGTTTTGTTTTATTTTGTTTTGTTCTGAGTTGGAGTCTCACTCTGTCGCCCAGACTGGAGGGCAGAGGCCGTTCCCGGCCACCGCAGCCTCCACCTGCCGGGCTCCGGCGAGCCTTCCGCCTCAGCCTTCCGAGGAGCCGGAATTACAGGTGTGCGCTACCACGCCCGGCTGATTTTTTGATTGATTGTAGAGATGAGGTCTCCCTGCCCAGGGGGGTCTCGAACCCGCGGGCTCAGGCCATCCACTCACCTCAGCCTCCCAAAGGCGCGGGATGACAGGCTGAGCCACCGAGCCTGGCTTGTGACTGCAGTTTTAAGAACATCTCCCAGCATCTTTGCAATTACAAGGAAATTGCTCTTTTGGCCATTTGAAAAAATAAAATTTCTTTCTATCAATATCTCTCTAGGTTGTCAGTAGTCAATCTTTTGGAATCTTCTCATTTTTCTTAAAATTTGGAATGAATTTATTTGAATAACTACTAAGCTATTTCATGCCCCCAAATAGCTTGATTTGTAAGGATGACAGCAGATGTTCTGTTGAGTAGAAAAACCCCTCCGGTTTTCTTTCTGCCTCCCTTCCCTGTTGCAATCACATTTCATAAACTCACGACAATTAACTTTCTTTCTCAGAAGGTGACGCGTTTTTTCTTGCCAGATGCATTTACACAATTCTTTTTTTTTTTTTTTTCCCCTAGATGACAGCATTACGAGTTTTCTTTTCCCCTGTTCTCTGGGTTCTGATTTAGGCTATTCATTGGTACGTCCGTCCCACATCATAATTCAATTCCACATTTCAAACTGAGGGGAACTAAAGGAAGAGTTGTAGCATCTCCCCTTCAGGACCACTGAGAATTAAAGTGTCTCTGGAGACACAAGATCAGAAAACTATTTTGGGTGATTCTCTGCACGCTTCTCTTATTCTGCCTATTATTTATTTATATTATGCAATTTCCCCCTTAGTTAGCGTTTAATGTTGAGTATGTTACTAGACTATAAAAGCATAACTTTATAGGTCCCAAGAAAGCCCTCAATTAAGTGAAATTTTTGATTTGTAGAACAATTAGTTCCTGTTTAATATTAGAATCGACTGGCCACTGCAGAAACTTCTAAGGGGGATTTGTAACGTAGTTAGCAGAGGATGTTAGCCAAGCTCCCTCATGCACTTTCCCAATCACTGTAGAAAGATACTTTATTGTGAATCATTGTTTTTAAAGAATACCTAGGATTGCGACATACCTGAAGAGAGATTTGAAAAAATTCATAATTATACTTTACCTTTCATTTCATGTGTTGTCTAAACATGGACCTAATATAAATTGTTAAAAGTGTACCTTGATAAGTTAAAAGGAGATGCTGCAATATTTGTGCATGTTTACTTTTTACAATTAAAGTACTATTAGAAAATACTAAAGAATATAGTTATTACTTTGCAGAGAAATTAATATATGCATGTGTATGTTGTATACACATATTAATTCATAACTTTAGTTTCTTTATTGAAGGTAGAATTTTTTTCTCTTTTCTTTTGTAAATAGTCACAAGAAAAATAGTCAACTTATGAATCCAAAGATTATCATCATCAATGTTAAATTCCATTACCTGAATGTCTAAAAAGGGGTACTAGAAAACTTAGATCTAATTATTAACAATATTGGCTCAAAAATTGTCTTCCACAATTCCATTAATAATGTAGTCTTACTCATTGCAAACTGTCAAGTCAATGATTATTATAACATGAGCAAATGGAAAACCAAATGATCCGAATGCTTGTGGCAGATAAAACTACAGAATAATCCCATATGTTATACATGAGGGGGCCCAGAAAAACCCTGGAATTTATAAATGACTGCGTATTAATTCTTACATGTGTAAACTTCAGTTGTCTTCAAAGTACTCTCCGTTTGATGCAGTACATGTATTGAGATGCTTTTTCCACTGCTCAGTTTTTGAACTTGTCCATTTTGATACCTGTTAGCGCTTCTGCCATTTTTTGATTCACTTCTTTCGTATCAACAAAACATTTCCTTTTGAGGTCTTTTTTTTCATGGGGGGCGGGAATGTTGCTTGGGGCAAGATAGGGTGAATAGGTGAGGGTGGGGCATGGGACTCAAGCTGGTTTTGGTCAAAAACTGCTGAACACTCAACGCAGTGTGGGCAGGTGTACTTGTAAATCACCCATGGTGAATTGGGCAAATACCTTGAAAGAATCTCCAAAAAAATTATCTGAAGCCCAACACAGTCTCTCACAATGCTATCTGGTACATTGATGACAGTGGGCTCCCAGAACACTTACCTAGAGAGGGGATCTTGTACTACCAGGGGCCCACCCTACAAAAAACAATTTCATTTTGGGGGGGTCTTCCTCATATGTATAATATTAAAATTTCATTTAACACACAAAAAAAATCTCTCGGGTTTTCACTTTATCTGTGAATTTTAAGATGTTTGAAATGACTGGATTTGGTTTCATGCCAGTGGGATCTGTAACTACCAAGAGTTAATATCCCAAGCCAGGCCCAGAGGCTCTCACCTGTAATCCTATCTACTAAGAAGGCAGAGGTGGGAGGAAAAAGGCCAAGAGTTCAAGACCAGCCTGAGCAACATAGCAAGACCTTGCTAACCTACTCCAGCAAATCAATTTGACTAGTAAAGTGAAAACATTTATTTAGTGACGTTCAATGGTAACCTTTAAAATAATAAGTAATAATTACCGTTTATTTAGCATTTTCTCTGACCTACGATATATGCTAACATTTTCTTTACATCATTTCTTTGAGTTATTGTTGTACACAGTTTTCATACAAAAGTAGTTTATAAAACTATTTAATGATTTTCTCATGAAAGAAAGGCTATATAAACTTCAAAAGGAGATATTTAATAATTAAGTATTTATTGAAGGCAAGGGTAGAGGGTGAATAATCTGTAATTTTTTTATTTTATTATAATCAGTGCACAAGTAGCCCACGATCAAAATGTGAATAGTATAATAATTTATGTTTTTCAATTCCAAACTATTTCATGCTTACTAGAGAATCAAATTAATATTTTGATTTCCCATTTTCTTCATAATTAGCTTTTTAAACTTTTGATCTATTATCATTTCAATTAATGTGTTCTGTCTTACTTTTTCTAGGTGATAAGATCAGGTTACATTTAATACACTTTGTGATAAATGACTGTTCTACGGTTATAGTTTGTTCATTTTCTTAAGAAAACTAATATGGTTTAACTGGCAATGACTGTAAGTAAAATTTTGTTATAATTAGTTCATGATAAGACACATTTCATAAGGCATCTGCAGCATTTCTGTTTGTAGATCCTTTGACTTTTGTTGTGATCTTCAAACGTTTATTTAGGAAATAGATCATTATAGCACGTGCTTTAATTTAGCAAGCTTTCTTAATTCTGACACTCCCTGCTATTCCCATAGACACGGCCTCTGTCTAGACCATAGTTTGACCAGAATGCCTTAATTCACTCATTACCACTCAGTTAATAATTGCTCAGTAGCGCAAATGTTTGTATTGCTTGCATGTGTGCAAATTAAGCAAGTATGCACTATCATCTTTTGCCAGAAAAAAGTTTGATACATGATTATGTTTGAATGTCTGAGATTCAGATTTTCAGAGATGATGAGAGTTTCGTGATCCAGAAGCTGCAGTCCAGCAAACATGATCTCAGTGAGGACATTCATTTAGTAATTTTTGTTCTATGCAGTCAATATCTTTTCCAAAGCAAGAGTATCAAGAGAAAGAGGAAGGAGATGCGTGGTTTTCTTTCCCAAATAAAAATGTACTGAATATGAAGTTTTTCAGCACAATTCCAACTGGATCTGAATCAGCATCAGGCAACTTCCCCGCAGTCTGGCACAGGCTGCTGAAGCTGGCACCCTGTACTCCGCGACGGCCCAGAACTTGACAAGCGCTTTTGGATGAAGGTTTAGTGGCACAGCTGTTTGGGGGAATCTGATGGAGCATGTGTCTAAAATAGTTTTCTAGCCAATATTCACCACTGCTTCTCTTTTTCTTTTTCATGCATGTTTATCAAATTAGAAGCAAACACCAAATATAGAGAACGTGATATTGCTGGAATGGAGTACATTTCATTATCCTTAACGTGTGAAAAGAACATTATGAATATCCATTATGACAAAGTATAAATAGTAACATCAATAAAATAATGAAAAATAGATATGAGGATGTGTGTGTGTGTGTGTGTGTGTGTGTGTGTGTGTGTGTGTATTTGAAGCATTCCTTACATTTTTCAGCATTTAATGTTCTTTTCTTTTGTGTTTCTAGCTCAAGTTAAGATCACTCTTAGGATATGTCTAGTCGTTTTCCCTAAAACCAAAGGAGAAAAGAACAATACAGTACCTACCCTTTATTCAGCATTCCAAAGTTACTTTAAAAATTGAAAATAAAGCAGTTACAAAAATATCAATGTATAAACTGGAACATCAAATATTTTGAGCATATCTCAACAATAGCTAAATTTTTAAAATAGGTATATATGGACCAAAAAAAAAAAAAAAACTAAAAATTTTAATCTGTTTCTTAAATATTCCTGGAAAATTATATAGAAGAGTGATAGAAAATACGAACAGAAAAAAAATTGAATAATCTTTACCTAGCAAGTTAGAATAAATTATGTAGCAATTAGTGCTGTCTTACTGAAAACTTTAAAAACAGTAGTTAAAATTAATCTACTTGGTCTTTTAATACTATTCATAAAATATGATATGAAAATGAAATTACATAAACAATTTCATTAAAAACATTGTGTCACACTTTAAAATCTCTTGAAATAAAAAATAAAAACCAATATTGGCTTTTTAGTGCATTAGTATTCTGTCTAACATAGCAGACTATAACTTGTATGTTAATGAAATCAGCATATTTTGGACATGTGCTATGTCCTGGTTTCACATTAGTTGCTAGAGATACAAACATAACAAAAATTGTATGTTTCTCCCACTGAGACTGTAGTTTAGTGCAATCGTATGACATTAACATTTTAGGATAACTGCTATAATGATGAAAACTATTTGTGCCAAAATGATAAAGAAAACTAAATTATAACACTTGAGACATTAGTACAGGGCAAAATATGAAAATGAGTGGGATTTTGCTGGAAATAGAAAGACAATACATTAAAAGAGAATAAACATATGGATAGATGATCAGTTGTAAAAATAGCTTTGTTTCTTCATTTAACCTGTATTCACATTTTTGCCATACAAATTTGCAGTTCTCGCCCACTCTGATTCTGGACCAGTCAGCCTCATGCCTCACTTTTACCCAGTGGCTAGCAGTGAACTAGATGTAAGTAGAGATTTGTTAAGGCCACGATCATGTCTGATTCTGATTCTGCGTCTAAAATTGCCATGAAAACAAGACCCAGGATAGAGCGCTTGAGGATGGGAGAAACATGAGGGACAAGCCTACTCATTCCGGTGTATGAAAGTAGTTTCCAATGGATGCTGTAATAAATTACCACAAAGTGGGTGGCTTAAAACAGAAGAAATGTATTCTGGCACAGTTCTGGTAGCCAGAAGTCTGAAATCAGTATCACTGGACCAAATTCAAGGTGTTGGCAGGGCCACACTGCCTCCAAAGGCTGGAGGAGACAATCTATTCCTTGCCTCTTCCAGATTCTGGGGACTGCCAGCATTCCTGGGCTTGTGTCAGCATCATTTCAGTTTCTGCCTCCATGCACATGCTGTCATCTCCGGTCTGTGTGACTCTGTGTAATCTCCCTCTGCCTCTCTCATAAGGACACTTGCAATTGCATTTAGGGCCAATTTAGATAAGCTAAAATAACCTTCCCAACTCAAAATCTTTAACTTAATTATGTCTGCAAAGATCCATTTTCCAAACAAGACAACTTTTCCAAGCTCTTGGGATTAGGACCTGACACCTTTGTAGTGTAAATTTTTGGGATGCCACAGTCTTCCCTCTGACTCAGAAGATTCACATCTGTAACACATGCAGAATGCATTCACCCCATCTCACCGTACTCAAACGTCTTAATCGATGAAAGCACAAATCCAAGTCCAAAATCACAGTAAAATATCATCGGCACTAAAGCCTCAAATCTCATCATCTAAATCATCTAAATAAGGTATGTGTGCAACTATGTATGATTATTCCTGGGAAAAAAATCCGTTCCATCTGTGAACTTGGGAAAGACAAAGACTGTTTGTCTACTTCCAGAATACATGGGTGGGAAGCAAAGTTTATGAGGCTTCGAGGCCTCAGAATAATACTCTGAAACTGTAGGCTCCAGTCTCTGGGCTCATGAATGCGCCTTGTGAGCCCACAACTTACTTAGGTACTTGTTTGTGAGGGCACATGTGATTACGTTTTTGACAAATCCAGATAATCCACGATGGCCTTCCCATCTCAAGATTTTTAACCATGTTTACAAAGACTATGCATCCAAATAAGGTGACTTGTATGTTCCAAGGATTAAGCCAATATCTCTGAAAGGCATTTGTTAGTTCACTAAATGCAATCTTTCCAGCCAAGGCCAGTATAGATCAGTAAGTTGCATCCAACAGAGACCAGTCTAAATCACAGACCCATTGAAGAAGAGTCTAGTGTGGATGCCATGAAGAGTTTGTGATTGTTTGTGGCACAAAATCCTTTAGATATTGATATTTGATATGCAGTGGAATACTCAAAGCATAGTAAGAACGTCTTGTGTTCTAAGAACTTGGGCAAATTCAGTATAGTTAAAACCTAGACAATACAGGTTAGGGATGGGAACAGAGCTGGGGGTAGCAAAAAAATGAGGCAAGAAGGTAAGCAGAAACTTGATGTGGAGGGCATATGAGCCATATTAAGGCATTTACAATTTGTAATTATTGCAAGAGCAATAGAAATACATTGCAATGTTTTCAGCAGAAATGGAATTTTCTCAGATATTCTTTTAACCCTTTGCATTCGGATGTCCCCTCTGAGGGGACATCATAAATCTAGCTAACCACAGTGATGTCCCTCTCAGGGGACAGAAAGAGATTGCTGGTGATTATACAGGACAAACTTAAGCCAGCACACATTTTTTTAAACTGTATGTTTCCTTGAAGTTTTCCACTTAAATTGCATCTAAAAAAAGCAAATAAAGAGATGGAATACATACTGAGATATATGTTAAAAAAAAAATCTGCTTGCACTATGTAGAAAAAGAACGTGTGAAATCCTTTTTCAGTGGTGCCCACACTTCTTTGTAACAGAAGGTAGAGATAAAAAGCATTTGTATAAGAAAGGCAGCTGTGGGTATACCCATTGTATCATATGACATAACTTGAAAAAATAGATAACCAAGTTACTGTAGTCTTAAAAGAAAGGGATTTGCATAGTTGAAGGAAGATTGTATTGAAGAATTCAGTGGCATAGATCGAAAATGTCTATCTGGACTAAGCCAGAAAAGAAAAGCTGAAAAAGTAATATCCTTTTGATTTATTTCATTTTATGATTTTGCAATTTACAATTAGAAATTTTTATTCACTTGTTTAGTTTATGGAAAAATGACAAAATGAAAAGACAAAAGTGAGAGTTAGAAGCAGCGCCGAAGATGAGTTAGATGTAGAATTTTACATGGATAGGTTAGAAAAAACTAAACATTGATGTGGAAGAAAATGATAGTAGCAATAGTAATATCACACCAAGAAGAAAACGGGTGATTGCAATAGAAAGTCATAGCGACAAAAGCGTCCATCATTTCGAAGAAGTAGAAGACAAGGTAACATCAAGGGAAGAATGGAAAGACGTTATGGACAAAAGATGTTCCTCCAGTGAGAATAAATTTTGTTGTACATCCTCAAACAACAAGACCACACATATAGCAAGTAATATAAGAGAACCTACTGACTACTTTATTCTGTATTTTACAAATGAATTAGTGAATAGTGTAATAAAAGAAACAAATAAGTATGTGAATGAAAAAATAGGGAAAAATCAGCTATCACACAAATTAATTTGCTATAAGTGGCATGATGTTGACTGACAGGAATTTTTAGCTTTTATCACAGTTATCCTAAATATGGAATAAGGAAGGTTTATGCAAATCTCCTGGATGCTTCATTTAAATACACCTTTGTCAAGCAATGAGATGATCAGAACTCATATTCATAAAGCCAATAATTATTTGGAATACATCAATTCAGAATTTTCACAATATTTCATTACAGATCAGGCAATTTGTGTTGACAAAACCATTGTTCAATTTAAAGGGTGAAGATCATTATAACATGCATTCAAATTAGCCTACCAAATAAGGTATACACATAAATGAGCTAAATGATTCAAAACAGGGTGTGTCTTTTTTTTTTTTTATTGTGAAGTTATGGGGTACAGTTAAGGATTAGGTATACAATTGCGTTTCATTCAGGCACCCTGTTGATATGGGGTGTTTCCCCGTTCCCAGACAGATATTTGCTACTGTTAATCCCATCTCCCTCCCCCCACCATAGTTTCCCAGTACGGTCAGTCATTTTCGTATAGTATTGCATTGGATGTTTAAGGTCCATTATATGAGTGAGAACATGTGATACTCGGATCTTTGTTTCTGTGAGAGGTCACTCAGTATTATAGACTCTAGTTCCATCCAGGTTGCTGCGAAATTCATAATTTTGTTCTTTTTTATAGCTGCATAGTATTCCATCGTGTATATGTACCACATTTTTTAATCCAGTCCTCTTTTGACGGGCAGCATGGCTGTTTCCAGGTTCTTGCTATTGTGAACAATGCTGCAATAAACATGTGTGTGCAGGTATCTTTTTTATAGAGTGATTTGTGTTCTTCAGGATATATTCCCAGTAGGGGGATTGTGGGGTCATATGGG
>NW_007258733.1:728252-729074 GCF_000164805.1 Carlito syrichta
TGTTCCTATACCAATACCAAGCTGTTTTGATGATTGTAGCTTTATAGTAAAGTTTGAAGTCTGGTAGTGTGATACCACCTACTTTGTTTTTGCTGAGGATTGTTCTGGCTATTCTTGGACGTTTGTGTTTCCATATGAATTCCTGCATTGTTTTTTCTAGGTCTGAGAAGAAGGTTGCTGGTAATTTGATGGGTATTGCATTGAATTTGTAGATTGCCTTAGGTAAGATGGACATCTTCACAATGTTGATTCTTCCGATCCATGAGCATGGGGTATTTTTCCACTTGTTTGTGTCAACTTTGATTTCTTTGACCAGTGTTTTGTAGTTTTCCTTGTAAAGGTCTTTCACGTCTCTGATATCCAAGCCAGGTAAAGATCCAACAAAGAAAGAGAACTACAGGCCAATATCTTTGATGAACATAGATGCTAAAATTCTCAACAAGATCCTAGCAAACCGGATTCAGCAATACATCTCAAAAATCATCCATCATGACCAAGTAGGATTCATTTCTGGGATGCAAGGCTGGTTCAACATTCGTAAAACCATAAATGTTATTAAATACATCAACAGATGTCAAAACAAAAACCACATGATTATATCATTAGATGCAGAAAAAGTTTTTGATAAAATCCAGCACCCCTTCTTGATAAAAACCCTTGAACATCTAGGCATACGGGGAACATACCTCAATATAGTAAAAGCCATCTATGAGAAACCCACAGCGAGCATACTCCTAAATGGACAAAAATTAGAACCATTTTCCCTGAAAACTGGAACAAGGCAAGGATGCCCACTCTCACTCCTCCTGTTCAACATAGTAT
>NW_007258733.1:729153-743060 GCF_000164805.1 Carlito syrichta
TTCCATTCACAATAGCCACAAAAAAAATGAAATACCTTGGCATCTTCCTAACCAGAGACGGGTGTGTCTTTTTTTGATACTTTCTTACTATGGCAGCATTACATCCGAAAACATCATTTGATCTGATATTCCAGTAAGCATCAAAATTCCATTACCAAAGTTCCATACAAAAAGTTGTTGGAAAAAGTTTCCAATGCTGCAGAATATCATATGTTTACTGACAGATATTACACTAGTGTTGTCCTAGCAGAAGAGCTACTTAAAATGAAATGTCATCTTACAGGTACAAAGTCAACCAAAAGGGAATACCAGCATAAATAAAAAAGCCAAAGTTTTTTTTAACAATAACAACAGCAACAAAAGCAGCATTGTACAGAAAAAATAATCTTAACACTTCTTGTGTGGAAGGATAAAAGGATTGTTACAATTCTCAGCACTTGTAATCAAGCAGGAATGAAATCTATCATAAGAATATTAGATGGTGGAAATATTAGTCAAAAAATCTGAAATGATTCTAAGTTATATTGCACATATGACCGGTGTGAAGCAGAGGGATCAGTATGTTTCTACATATTGTTTTTTGCAAAAGTCTTTAAAATGGTGGAGAAAATTATTCTTCTTGGGAGTAGAAATATGTGTTATTAACTCCTATATACTATACCAAGCATCAAAAGAAAAAGAAAAAAGAAAAACCTATATTCTACTCTAAATTTGTCAACCTTCTGATCCTATCAGTTGAGAAGTGGTTTTCAGGAAACACGAGGTCATCCTTCCGCATTGTCTTTGAACAACAGACTAGATAATAAATTACATTTTATTAACGTGGAAGAAATGAAACAAGACTGCATTGTCTCCTTCAATAGAAAAAACACCAGGTGGAAAACATCAAACAAATTACCATTGCACAACAAGTATAAATGAACCTGCAATGCATGTCAGTGACTGTTTCACCTGTCACCACACATTCGAAAAATATAAGATAGAAAATTTTGATTTTTGTTGCCATAAACAAGTTCCTCAATGTCCAAAGTTTCATTATAAGCCATTATATCATTACAATAAAATAATTGGTTCCAACAAGATACTATTTCATATGAAGCAACTTGTTTTTCACTATTTCGTAAAGAAAATATGATTGAGTTACTGATAGGTGATCTGTGAGATGTATCCATGTGTAAATGGTTAAAAAACTTACTGGTTCACCATTAGCCAAAACTCACCAACTACTACATCTAGAAAAATAGGCACTTGGTATTCTCATAATGTCAAACAAAGACACCACAGTGTATACTTGAGAATCCAGCAAGCTTACATATGTTTCAGAACTGCTTGCCCTAAGTAGAAAGCTCCTTTTGGGATTTATTCTCGGAAGGTTTTCAAAGCATATGTATCATTCTCAATTTCAACAGTTTAATGAAAATCTAAATAAAAAATAAAATTCTGCATTCTACCTTTGGGGTGAAAAAACAGATTGGTGAAAAAAAGACTAAAGTCTCAGGCCAACTTGCCAGGTATTACAACAGTGTGGGTCAGGTATATTGGAGGCTATCACAAAGGCAGATTAGATGGATTCACACATTACTCAGGCCATAAAGCTGACTGCATGTTGATTACGAATAAAATAAACTATAGAGATTTATTTTAATTTATCTTTTTATTTAACCTATGGAATGTGATATTGAAGATGAAAACAGATTTTTAAGGTATAAAATAATTAGTTACATTTCATATGTGATTCTTTTGAAACACCTGAGATTTCCAAATAGAGATGATCAGTAGACTAATGGATGTGGCCATGTGTCTAAGAACGAGGAGTGTGCAGCAACACGCGTTTGAGGATTTGTCAGTATCTGCAGAGAAACTGAAGCGAAGGAATACATGAGCCTATTCAGAAAAATGTGTGAAGTGAGTCCAGGACAGACTCTGACAAACATTAAATTTAGCAGGATAAGTAAGGATAAGAAACAGGATCATCAGAAGAGACTGAGAAAAAGTGGGAGACATATAGAAGGAAAGCCATAAATGTGTGTTTTCAAAATAGCCAAAAGAAGATATTTTTTATAACGGAAGAAACGTTCACAGTTGTCTTGGTCTATGGCTTCTATTTGGCTCCCAAGACAGCCCGGCAATGCTTCTGTTTCCTTAAACTATTCTTAGTCCCCCTTTTCCTAGCAACTATTTCAAACATTTACATTTACTTTGAACTTACCATGCTTACATCCACATGCATCTCATAACTTATTCTCAGAGAAGGCTTTGTCTCCTAATTCATACAAAATAAACAAAAATATCTATCAGAGGAGAATCATTTTTCAGTTTCTTAACTCCTCTGATTAGGTTCTTTGTGGCAGTTTGCCTTGCTAGGTAGACTTTTTTGGAGATTAGCCTCCATTGAGGAGGAAGAGGAGATGCCAGATTGGACAGGAGTAGAACTGCGACATTGAACAAGTCCACGAAGAACTCTGCAACATACAAGCATAACATGCACCATCAGAGTTGTCCTGTGTCGACCCACCCTCAACCAACCATTGATGTGGGTTGTCCTGGGAGGGCCATTCCTTTGAGCAAGGGGATTTGTATAGTGGAGACAAACGCTGAACCAGATGGCAGCTGTAGCAGTGAATGCTTCCTTAAAGCATTCCTTCATGCATACACAACAAACATGCCACACTCGCACATACATGCCCTTTCTTCACTCCTGTCGTATAGGAGAAAGCTCCTCTACTAGGCGAATTATCTTCTCACGTATCATTTAGCACTTGCAAATGTTTTTCTCGCCTTTTGTATCAGCTCTCCCAAACATAGTTAATATGCTTTCCATACTAAAAAACAAAGAAAGCTTCACTTATCTATGTTTCTCTTTCCAGCCACAACTCCATTCCTTAGAATAAAATGCAAAACATTTCCACAACCTGTAAAGTTATATGTGGTTATTTCTTATGGTTTGCTTTCTAATCCAATACTACCCCTTCACCCAGGTCTAAAGAGAGTCTCATTACTTATTCCCAAGGAAATCTTGATTGCTTGACTTCAAAGAATGACTATCTACTTGAAATTATGTATTACTTATTTAATGATGTATTAATATTCTTATCCCTCATTGAATGCAAGCTTTATGAGAAAAGAATCAGTCTTATTCAACAATGTATCACTAGTAATAACAGACAATGAAATAATTTTATAATACTTTTTTGCATTCAAATGATATTTTAATTTGGTCTTTTTAACACCCATATATCATATTTTGAATGGGTAAAAAAGTAAGGAGTATAATAGATTCATTCAATAACCATATACTAAATATGTACTCTGCAGCTAGATTGTTTATTACAAAGGTACATACAGTGTAGATATTGTCAGATAATTTGCAATCTCATGAATATAGATATATAAAAAGAAATTCTAGCAGTATATATGTTTTTTAAAAATAGACACTTTTACAGTAGCCACGGTGGTGAGAGATGATATTAACTCTTTACTGATAAGCTGCAGCATTTTAATATGTCTTAAGGTCAGATGTCTAGCCAACTAAGTTTTGTAGTATAGTTAACACTCTGAAAAATGCCAAGGACTTTGAAGCATATGTATCATTCTCCTGAAGTCCAGCTTATAATCATCCCATACTTTATTCTGATTTAGAGACTTGTTGGATTGTTTAGCCTATAATTCTTATAACATGGCGTTATGTGCTTCAGAGAGGAACACACAGGCTGAAGGGAAGAACCAGACCATAGTACGCATCTCTTAAAAAAGAACATGTAGCCACTTGGCGCCATACTGTAGGTGGAGCTAATAGTTCATGTTCTTGTGTCAATTCTGTAGCCTTCCTGACGAACGTCCTAGTGAGAATGACCGTGGTAGTTAATAGCATTTAACAGAGGAACAGTGACATCATTCTGTAGCATAAAGGAGCTAGACTGGAGCTGTCAACAAAAAAAGCAGAGCAATACAGAGAATTATCCCAAAGTATATATGGCAGGTAATACATCATCTCCAAGCATTAGTACAAGAGGAGACTCAAGTTATTGCCTAACATAATTAAAGAAAGCCGAAAAAAAAGTTTTTCTTTTTTTTTCCTCCATAAAACTTATACTGACACAGGACATAGGAACACAGGACAAATTAGGAGAGAGAAAATTTTAATCTATATATTTAGGAGAAAGATATTCTGACTGATAGTTGCTTTTCGGGCTAGTGGTGACAAATATAAATAACATGAAGTCATTCTATTTCGAAGTCCACATCTGAAGAGAAAAGGTGGTAATTAGAATAATTGTTCCCGAGCTAACTAAACAAGACAATCTTCTAAGTGACTTTAGAAAAAATATTAAAGATTAACTAGCCCATGCCAATCTTACTAATGATAAAGTTTGGTTGTGATGTGCCTGAACATGCAGTTTTAAAAACCGTCATGGTGATTTGATGATCAAGAAAATTTGAGACCTTCAAAAAGTGTTGACAGAACGAAAGCATCTTACAGACATTACAACTTAGCTGTCTAATGGTGAATAAGGAGAAAAACAAAGCCTAATCAGGACTATCAAAGTATAGCCAAGCAGTTCAAAACATTTCATTATTTCTTGATGTCATCAGTTCTTCATGCTTTATCAAAAGAATGCTTGAAATAACATAAGAATCCAGCAAGGCAGAGATATAGGGTATCCAAATAATCTGTTTAAGGAGGCAATATATTTCATCTTCTATTTGAGAAATATTTACATAATATTAGGGGACACAATTGTTTGAAAGTTTGAAAAATTATTTACAACATATGCTTTAGTAAAAGACCTTTTTTCTAAAAATTTCAAATAAATTTGTTCAATACTCATAGTTATTTTATCCGTAAAATATAAAAAAAAAAATGTATCTACAGGCTTAAAATGATGACATCATTATTCAATTTTAATTTTGGTGATAATAGTATACTTTCAAATTTATTGGAAACTCGCTTTCATTTTATTTCAAAGCATTGTTTCATAAAGTGAACACATGTTGATTGACAGTGTTATACATATTTGCTCAAGCCTCTGTCATTTGGGCAAATGAATAAATTCCTTGTGAAAGTATAAACTTTTCTAATATAGCTGGGGTGTTTTATTCCTTTCAATTTTTGTACTTTTCATCTCCAAGAGCACAGAGAAACATTTCTTAAAAAAATCTCATTAATCACTCTTAGGAATTATTTTAATTTTTTAACTTAATGTTATAATTCCTTTATCCTATCTCCTTATAATTGAAGTCACAAAAACCTATAATAACTGGGCATTATGGCCAGGTATGATATTTGAGAATTAGGTAACAAAGTTTTAAATTTAAAAAAAATGTATTTTCTTAAAAACCTGTATTAAAGAATGTTAAGAAACTCAAATGGTGAAACTAAAAGTTTGAGGCAAGGAAAACTAATAACTGGGAATGGACCCCATTAAAAGTGGAAGGAATTAGCACCATGGAGAAACATTTACCTAGACAGCAGCTCAGGATTGCAGAGGAGTTTGGTTGTAACAATGAAATGAACTACTTTTGATGAATATTTGTGAAGGTGAGGGAAATGAATAGTTTATCAGTCTATAGCAGTGTGACTTTATATAGCACGTATTTTTAATGATAACTAGCTATACATACTTTGTCTATTGGAACTAAGTCTACCTACACTCAAATGCAAAAATGAGAGAGTTAAAAAAATGCCAAGCAGTCAAACAAAGCAAAACAAACAGATAAAATAACACATATCTTAATGTGTCAAAGTTCTTAGAAATTGGAACACATTTTCTTGAACTATGTTTCTACTTTTTACGGCATTTCTGAATCAAAAGTTGTCACTTTCTTTTCATCTTTTTCAGGAAAATCTTTTTCAAATGAATCTTAGCAGGAGTGATAAAAGAAAAAAGTTTGCTACGTGTTAGTTTTCTGTGAAAGATTTTTACTCTGTTCTTGATCTGAAAGAACAATTTTGAGTAACCCAGGGTTTCTAAAAACAACAACAACAAAAGGATCAAAAAAATCTTAGAGCTATCGCTATGGCTCTATATTCAAATATGTGAAAGTAAAGCAAAGCATATGGCCATGACTGAGAGACCTCAGAGTAGAGCACTTAAGGAAATCAGCATGAAAAATAAAGTGCCCATTACCAAGTGATGATTTACTGTATAATTTATGGGAGGGTAGAGTATGCTTGAAACTGCACTTAGCACCTGCGTGCCATGAAATATAAATTGAGCTGAAATGTGTTCATGAAATCCCATTAATAAGAAGTATGATAGCGGTTTCCTTTTTATGTTGTTGGTAGTTTAACTGAAAGCAGAGGTAGGTCTAGGTAACATTCAGTAGTTTTTATTTGAGTGTTTCTTGGACTCATGAGATCTTGGTTATCAAGGAGAGTTTGGTGATTATCTAGCTTAATTTCTCTTGCTTGTCCTCTTTCTCTCATTCATTGTCTTTGATGGAAGCAAACCTAAAATACCAAACTTTATGCTCTAAAAATATTGCCACTGATTTTTTTCAATCATTACACATTGTTTACTTACTCTGTACCAGACACGATTTACCACTTTGGATATGTTAATGCTAGGGTCTGAATGTGTTTCTTCAAAATTCATATGTTGAGATCCTAATATCCCAGGTGATGGTATAAAGAGGTGTTGTTTTGGAAGATAATTCGATGATAAGGGCCAGCCTACGTGAGTGGGGTTAGTGACCTTATAAAAGAGGCATGAGGGAGCTTGTCTGCATGTGAGAGCACAGGGAGAAGGAATCATCTATGAGAAAGCAGGTTCACCAGGCACCCAATTTTACAATGCCATAAGTCTTGGACTTGTGGGTCTCCAAAACTGTTAGAGACATGGTTTTGTTCTTTAGAAGCTACCCAGTTCATGGTATTATTTTAAATAATTTTATTCAAATAGGCTAAGGCACTCAGTGAACAAAACTGACGGAAATCCTTTCTTCATGAACTTACATTCCAAAATGGCAGATTGTGGAGCGATTGGTTCATTGTATTAAGTGTATGAATCATGGTTCTCCAAAGGAACAGAACCAATAGGTTGTATGTTAGTGTGTGTATATGGGGAGAGAGAGAAGTTGACTAAGTTCAGTGAATTGATTAATGGGCTTATGGAGGCTGACAAGTCCAAAACTGGCCAGGAAGTTTGACAGGCTGGGGACTCGGGCAAGAGCACGTGCTGCCATTCAAGTCTGAAGGCCATGTCTAGTGGTGAAATTCTTTCTTACTCTGCAGAAGGTCAGTCATTGGTCTTCTTAAGACCCTTATTAACTGGGTGAGGCCCACAAACATCATGGAGAACGATCTTTTTATTCAGATTCCACTGACTTAAGCCAATCTCACCCAAAAAAACACCCTGACAGAAATATTCCGAATATTGTTTGACCAAATAAATGTTTGAACACTGTGGCCCATGCCAAGTTGCACGCAAAATTAACCATCCCATTCAGAAAGTGGGAAGATTTAGAGCGAGAATACTGTGGAAATAAATGGTGGCCAATTGAATGAGATTAACCACAGGTTATGTATTCAGAGATTGCCATAGCAAAAGAGTCAGCCACTGTCCCTCGCATTCTGGCAAAGAGTCAAAGGCAGACAGAAGACTGAAAGAAACTTATAGTGGTCACAATTGAAGGCTTCAGGGACTTTCTGATTGGAGGCTGTTGGAATGGGAAGTCTCGCCATCCTAACTAGAAGCGGCATCCTATGGACGGGCAAGGGTGCATATTTGACTTTTCTGACTGTTCCTAAATTAGAAGCTGGATGAGAATTAGGGAAGGTATCAGCTATTAAAGTCTTGGCCATTTGGGGCTGTTTGTTATAGAAGTGATGGTTTCATGTCCTGAACCTTACTGGAGATAGCAGTCTTACCTCCTCCAAGTCTGACTTATAGCAGACTGTTTATTATAGATACTGGGATGGTTTCCAGCACAGGTTGCTGTGGGTTCTTTTTTATATTTGATCTGGCATTATCTACTTGTATATTCAATCTTCTGATATAAATCGTAAACATCCTAATGAAGCAAACTGCATAATGTTCCAGAAGTGAAAAATACTGCAGAGAAAATCTAGAACAGCGTATGAAAGATTGGTAATACAAAATGGGAAAAGACAGGAGAAAGCTTGTGATATTTAATTGAATGTTAAGAGCAAGGTTCACTAGCAAGGTAAGTAATATTAAAAAAAAAAAAAACCTTGAAGAGGGTGATTAAATTAGCCAAGCAAAGATCTGAGGGAAAATAACCCTCAGCATGCTGAATAACTAATGTTCAGTCCCTCATGTGAGTTGATACTTAGTGGTCACAATATATTTTAAATAATCATAATGTCCCAAAAGAGTAATTTTTTTTTAAACCTTAACTCACCCTCTTTGACATGTCTTTCACAATCAGTTAAACTTTGAATTATTCATTATCTTAGAAAGGAGATGTTAGAGGAAAACAAAGACAGAAAAAAATAGAAAGTGACAGAAAGAACCAAAACAGAAATAAGTAGAAGTAGAAGCAACCATAGGTCACTGTCTTGCACTCAAATAAGGCTCACCTTTAGTATTCAGACCATTTAAACTTGAAAAAAAAATGACAGAGAGAGAGAGAGAGACTTTTTTGGACATTTTGGGTACCTCCTACATTTTGAGGATTAGGCAGTGGATGGCTTCACTGCAGCCAAATATATTAGGATAAAGTCCTTAACATCGATGTTTTGATATGGGTTCCAAAATTAAACAGATGTTACATGATTAAGCTTACAGTCACACTTTCACAATTTTTGGTCTGTGTACACTCTAACAGATGGAAGCTATGAAGGAGTCTAGAATGTGAAATGGGAGAGAACATTTTGAGGAGACTTTGGAGGGAGTTTTCGGGTTGCTGTGAATCTAAATGAAGTTCATCTTGCAATGGAATGGGGATTTTTTTGGTTTGTTTTGTTTTTACCTCTTACCACAAGTCTATTAAGGATTGCTTCGAGGGTCTTATCACAGAAATTCAGAATTGTTCTCGGAAGTCTGAGTCCCACTTGGGATGTCCGAGGAACAGCACAGGAAACATGAATTGCTCTACCAGTAGGTAAATAAGAATCTTCGTGTTTCATGATGAGCTAAAGAATGTGGAGTTTTTAACGCAGAACAGATGTAGAGTACACACAACAGGGAGCTGATCTGAGCTATTTTAAATCCTATCCAAGAGGCTTTCGTGGAAGAGTTAACTGGACTACTTTGAAGAGATCCTACAAGTTTGAATAAGAGAAAGAGTCAAACATTTACCCATCTTGCAAGAGTGCCGGGGCATGAAAAAAACATCGCTGTCCAGGTACCATTCATCCTTCCTGTGATCCAAATGCAAATAGATGTAACAGCAGTCAGTGATCAGCAGAGAGAACAGGAGTAAAGAACTTTTGGTCTGTATCTACCTCCCCATGATCCACCCCTCAGATGCCCCAAGCAGGTAAACTGCATTGGTCTAAGAGGGACAAGGTCATATTTGCTATATAAGGCTAAAATAAAACTTTCCACTACCTGTAATGTAAGAGAAATGTCATGGAAGATGACCAAATTTCTAGCCACAGAAGGTTAATGCACTCCCTATTGGATACATTTTTAAAAATAAGTAGGAAACAAAAGTCAGTTTGTATTTTGATGAGAACTCATAAGTTGTGCTCACTCCCTGTAGTAGTTAAATCTTTGCTGTGATTTTAAAGTTGCATCTGTTTGAACATCTGAGGGTGGAAGGCTTAGAACTCCTTAAGTCAAGTCTGTGGGCTGGGATTTACACATGATATAGATTATCCCATTTAGGTCTTAGATCTGCCAAGAACAAGGACCTCGTTTGAGTTCAGTGATGACGGTCCCTGATGATCACTGACTCCTTGGATTCACTTCAGACTCTATGTAAACTCTTCTCCCACCCTGGAAAGAGCTCACCCTAAATAACACCCAGAATGGGATTGTGAGAACGACTGCATGTGACTTCCAACAGACTATAGGGCCTTGCGACTTCCACTTTGCTGTCTCTTGGGCCCCTGACTCTAGAGGAAGTCAGCTACCATGTCAGAAATCCCATGGAGAAGCACATGGTGAAGACTGAGGCTTCCTGCCAATAAGCAGCCACCATTGCCAGTCATGTGAGGATTCGATTTCCCACCCCAGTCAAGCCTTCAGATGACTGTACTTTGATTTGTTACCACATAAGAAACCCAAGGTCAGGATCACTCAGCTAAGCTGGTTGTGAGTTCCTGATGAAACTGTGAGATGCTTATTATTGTTTTAAGCCAATAACTTTTCAGGTCATTTGGTATACAGCTATGGAAAATAATACAGGTTCTAAGATTATCCTTTGCACCCTTCAGATTATCCAGCCAAAGATGGGTTTCCATTTAGGGATAATAGAGCAGTGTATTTCGTCTTCCCCCTTTATTCAGATAACCTCCCCTAGTTCCCTGCCTCACAGGAAACCTATGTTCTCAAGCTCTGTCTCTGCATGGGCTTTATTATATGGGAATTATGATCTAGAACTGCTAGAAATCCACTCATGTTTCATCAAGAGTCCCTTTTTATATCTGGAAAACAACAACTTTTCCTTTTTTGTACAAATTATAACCCTGGTAATTGGGAGGGGAGGCCAAGTTTTATCAACATATTGTAGAAAGTTTCAATTTCTTCATCAAATCACAGTTAGGTAGATAATTAGAACTGTTTATGTATTCATCCTCTGTTTGCAAGTTTTCCAAATCTGAATATGGAACATTTTTTTTAATGACAGAATGACCTTGGGATAACATAACATTCTATCCAGGCCAGTGTTATCACTCCTTGAAGGAGGCTATTTTCCAAAATTACTTTTTTATTTCAAAAATTGGAATCTGCAGTCTGTTCATCCTCTAATTTCAGTGGACAGTATTTATAAAAATGCTATCAGAATAAGTGATTTCATTAAAATAAATGATTGTTTGAAATATAGGTTCATGGGCTTCCATCCAAGTCCATCAGATTAGATTATTACATTTTCTGTGTCATCATCAATGGAGTTTTAACTTAAATATTAATACATTCAAGTGCTGTTGCTTACAGAATCTGATTTAACAGACCCTCAGCAAAGCCTAGAGATCTGCATTTTAACAACCAAAACAGAGAACTCTGATAAAGGTGAAACTACACCCAGCCTTTGAGAAATGTTGCCACGGTTGTTTCTCCTATTCATTGATAATATTTTTTTATTTCCTACCACTGATTCCTTAAAAGCATTATTTATTTATTTATTCATTTCTTTATTATTTTTATTTTTTGTGGTTCGCTTTTCTTTGTTTGTTTGTTTGGTTTGTTTTTACATAACTTCCATGATGGTGATAAAATGTGCTATGGTCACAAGGATTGAGGAGAAAGAAAGGAGGCAGCAGCAAGGATTTACGGGTGGAGGCATTAGGAAGGCAAAGTTTTGCAAGTCAGATCCAGCTATATAACAAGTCTGCGAAAGTGCTATTGAGTATAACACAGCAATGCAAAAGTATTCTAGAATAAATAAATAGCAAACATTTATCCTTGCCGATAGTTAACTGCCAAATGCTAACCATATTATCATTATTAAAATCTTTAAAACCTGGTTATCAGGATCAGGAGTGTTGGGATTGTTTCAGGTAGAGATGAAAATTTTTGAGTGAGGATTGAAGTTGAAAATATTTTTTTTAATGTATAGAAACAGTTATGCCTCTATGCACAGTAGGGTATACCAAGTTCACTGTAAGAATTGAAGTAACACTCTTAAAGAAATACACATATTAGTTTTTCATCTATCATACAGATGTGAATTGGTCTGTGGTCACCATAGAGATAATATGGTTTGTATTCTGAGTAGTGCAATGTGTAATTCTTCTTTTAAATGCACACATACATGCTTTTTTTTTTTTTTTTTGGAGTCATTATCTCACTTCTTTTGGGACGGTCATGATGATCACAACTCATGGCAATTTTGAACTCCTCGACTCAAGCAAGACTTACTTCAGTCTCCAGAGTAACTGGGATTACAAGCATGCACCACCATGCCTGGCTAATTTTTCTTTCTTTTTTTTTTTTTTTCTGGAGAGACAAGTTTTCACTAAATGGCCCAGTCTGGTCTCAAACTCCTGGTATCATGCAATCTGCTTGCCTTGACCTCCCATGGTGCTGGGATTACAGATGTGAGCTACTGTGCCCACCACAATTTTTAAACACATATTTGAATGCCCTGACTATTTAAAGACTAGAGGGAATTATAATAGAAAAAAATTCAGGGAATATTGTGATGTGTCTTACTTTTGTAGGAACTATAGTAAAATGCTTAATAATATTGATATCGATATTGAGTCATCTGCTTATACACAAATACTTTGAAATGCTATAGACAGCCGGGCTCGGTGGCTCAGTCTGTAATCCCCTGCCTTTGGGAGGCTGATGTGAGTGAACTGCCTGAGCCCACGGGTTCGAGACTCGCCTGGGCAGGCGAGACCTCATCTCTACAATAAATCAAAAAATTAGCCGGGCGTGGTAGCACGTGCCTGTAGTTCCAGCTACTTGGAAGGCTGAGGTGGAAGGATCGCCGGAGCCCAGCAGGTGGAGGCTGCGGTGGCCGGGAGAGGCCACTGCACTCCAGTCGGGGCGACAGAGTGAGACTCCAACACACACAAAAAAGAAATGCTATAGACTTGATTAATAACATTGAACATCTCTTTGCACTGAAAAGAAAATAGGATTTGGAATGTAAGACTGTCATTCAAAGATTGTACAATTATGTTTTTTGGGTTTTTTTTTTTTGTAGATAACTCAGGAAATACCTGACTGTTCATACTAGTTTGTGACTTTGTTAAAGTGAGGTAAAACATTTAATTGCTTGTGATTCAAAGCTGGTGTGTAGGAGAAAATCCCATAGGAAGAGAATGAGCCTATTCCACAGGGGATATCACCATCTCAAACCACTCTTTTGGCCTCTATTAATTATGAAGTACACATTACATGGGGGTAATGAGTTTGGATATTCTCAAAGGTTTTAAATGCCAATCTTGGTAATAGCCCTTTCATTACATTACTAACTGCCTGAGACTCAGTTTCCTGTGTTAACAGAATCTGAACATTAATACGACCTAATTTCAGAATACTCATGCGAGGGAGAAAAAGATGAAAAAAACCTATAGCTTCTTATTGCTTGACACATATTTGTATAGGACTATGATTTACAAAAATAATGATAATGACTCATCAGTGACGCAACTGCAAAATATACTCATATTTTCAATTACCTTACAAATTATTTATAAATGATTGTTGAGTCTAAGCAATAAAACATAGAGTCTAATTAATTAAAATGTCCCTGGAGAGTACTAAAAAAAAGTGAGAAATTTTAATTAGATAAAATAAGACAGTAAAATAAAATAATATTTTATTAAAGCTATAATCAAAGTATTATAAACACAAATAGAAACAACTCATTTTTTCATATAAACTTGGCTGTAAAATGCCAATGGCAAAGGAGCCTCAATTATCTTACAAATTAACATTTAAAGTTTCATAGAATAAATAACCTTTTTAGGTCTAGCAACAAATATGAATAGGTCTCAGAGTAGTAAAAAGCTTTTAATAGATTATCTTTGCTTTTATTTTTTGAGAACCTATTATTATCTGGGATAAATGATGTATTGCTTAAACTTCATATTAAAAATATAGCCAGCCGGGCTCGGTGGCTCAGCCTGTAATCCGCACCTTTGGGAGGCTGAGGTGAGTGGATTGCCTGAGCCCGTGGGTTCGAGACCCGCCTGGGCAGCAAGACCTCATCTCTACAATAAATCAAAAAAATCAGCCGGGCGTGGTAGCACGCGCCTGTAATCCCAGCTACTCAGAAGGCTGAGGCGGAAGGATCGCCGGAGCCCAGCAGGTCGAGGCTGC
>NW_007258733.1:743080-750849 GCF_000164805.1 Carlito syrichta
AGTCTGGGCGAGAGTGAGACTCCAACTCAAAATAAATAAATAAATAAATAAATAAATAAATAAATAAATAAATAAATAAATAAATAAATAAAAATAATTAAAAAAATAAAAATATAGCCATACATCTTGTGTAAAAGTAAACATTTTTAAAGTACCTACTATGTATCAAGTGTTAAACAGAGAATGGAAAGATTATGAAAACACATCAATACACTTAGATGACAAAGATAAAAATTCATAAAGAAAACCCAAACTGACACAAAAATAAACATGAAACCAGTGTAATCCTATAAACAAACAAAATAAAACATACGTGGAGAATTTTTCCACAAATAAATCTCCAGGTGCAGATGATTTTTTTTTGTTTAATTCATTCATTCACATAAGAAAGAAATTGTAGCATCTTTTAATAATTCCTCCATGTATTAACATTTAAAAAAATATAGAGACAGGGTCTCCCTATGGTGCCCAGTCTGGTCTTGAACTCTAGGACTCAAACGATCCTCTCACCTCAGCCTCCCAAAGTGCTGGGATTACAGGGATAAGCTACCATATAGGTCCTTATATCCGCCGTTCTCTTCTTTATTATACCATATATTATCTTGGTGCCAAAGCTCTGATAAGAATACATGATGATGAGATGAAATACAGCACCCTCTTTCTCACAAACCCAGAATCTGAAATTTTAAAAATAATAGTAAAGAATCAAGCTCAGCAAATTACAGCATATCCAATACTTCATAAACAAGTTGGACTTCATTCAGAAATGCAATATTATTTTCAATAAAATCAATCAAATTAATCTATATGTTTAATAGAATAAAAGAAAAAGCATCATTGGCTGGTATAGGAAAAAATGTAACATAAACTTGATGGCCAACATCATGTTCAGTTGACCCTTGAACAGCATGATTTGGACTGTGCAGGTCCATCAATGAGCAGCTTTTCTCCTGCTCTGTCAACTCTCAGACAGCCAGACCAGCCCTCCTCTTCCCTATCCTCTCTCACTCCACGTGAAGACAACTCCACATGAAGACGAGAAAGAAGATCTTTACAATGACCCACTTCCACTTAATGAATAGTAAACATATTCTCTTTCTTATAATTTTCTTACTATCATTTTCTTTTCTCACTTACTTTATTGTAAGACTACAGTATATTACACATATAACATGCAAAATTTGTATGTTAATTGACTGTGTATGTGATCAGTTAGGCTATTGGCAGTTAAGTTTTTAGAGTCAGTTACACACACATTTTTGACCATGCAGGGGTCAGTGCTCCTACTCTGCACTTTGCTTATAAACCAAATGGATATGTAAGGTAGGAAGAGAAGGGGGTATTCTTAATCTGATAAACTGTTTACATCCTTTCCTCCTAAAAATCGAAATGAGACAAAGATATTTGTCATCACTATCTCAATTCTAAGTCATACTTGAGATCTTAAAGGTGAGATGGAGCAGAGACCCCCTGTTTAGGGCCCTGTGAGCTCTCCCAAGCATAGAAATGGAGAAAAATTCTGAGTCCTTCAAAGGGAAATTCCAGGCACGTAACTTGCCCTGGGAAGTAAGTAATAACCTGATAAGCAAAAAGGCCATAGTAGCCTAAAACAAAAGCTAAGGAAGTTGAAGTCCAGAGAGGTTTAGTTGCCCGTTGGAAATGGAAAACATCTGAACGTATTTCCCTGAGTTGCATTTCAGGAACCTGGACCCCTTCTTGGACCCCCACCAAATGGATTCCCTGGCATATAGCCCTCAGATAAGGGAGAAGCTGAGACCACCTTTCTTTGTTCTAAATTTCTCCCTGAGGGGCTTGGATTTAGTCATGCCCTCTGGTCAGTTACTTGAAGGTCTACCCGTGACCTATAAGCCCTTTCTTTAAGATATTCTGCCTTTTTTGGTCAAAACCAATGTGTAACCTCCATGTATTGATTTATTATTTTGATTGTAGCTTCTGTTTTCCCTTCCTTTAAAAAACGTTGCCTGGAAGCTACCAAAGAGGTCAGAAACTGAGCATTAATGACTGATCCCCTTGCCTGGTACCTTGCAAATAAATGCCTTTCTTTTTCCTGCTATAAAACCTCAGTGTGGATATTTGGTTTAATCACCAGGCAAGCATACCACACTTGGGTTCTGTAGCAAAAAGTCTAACATTCAAGAGAAGAAAATGAATGAGATTGAAAATAGTGAAATAAATTTGTCATTACTTATGGTCAAATGTTTGTGCATGCATACAATTCAGGAAAGCCTACAAAAAGAAATAATTAAAAACGGAATTCAAAAACTTCACTTGATATGAGATAATTAAAATTAATGACATTCCTAAATAGCATCAAAAAAGTAATAAAAAAGGGACATTTAAAAATAGTATTTAAAATATCTCATCGGATACATAAAAAAACTTTTGATTTCCAGCTAATTTTTTTCTTTTTAAGTAGAAAGAAGTGAAGTTTATTTTTCACCTTTCACAGATTGGAAAGGGGACCAACACTCAGAGGCAAGCATGGAGTTTAGATTAGAAAATACAGTTTATTTTAAAGTAGATTAGAGAGAGGGAGAGAAAGAGAAGATTCAACTCCTCAGGAGAGGGGAGGGAACCAAAGCCAGGAAGCAAGGCGACAGCCATGGCTCAAAGAGCACATGGTCACATCAGAGTCTAGCAAGGCAATGGACTGATTTCCAGCTAAATTTAAGTGAAGAGGTTTGCAGATTGTCTCCCAAAATACAAGAATACAAGTTAAAAATCGGAAAATGTTGCCAAAAAAGCCATCGCAATTTTCCATCCCTGGAAGTTGAAGATAGGCAAATTACAACTTGCTAAGTGTTTATTCAAGAAAAACTGTCAAAAAAAAAAAAAAAATTGGATAGAAAAGCAGTGGGAATCTGTAGCTTTCTTTCCCGGACCATTCTTTTTACCCTTCCCTGAACTCTGGTCTCTGTCCTGCCAAGTTTGATATTGTAATATTACTACAGTGAGACTGGAAAAGGGAAGGAAAAGCAACTTCCCTGCCAGAAAGGCAAATCTGATTTGAAGCAGAAGGTGAATACCCATGCCTGGCTACATTGTCAGTAGATAAAGAAAACTCTGTTAAAAACAGTGGGAAACCCATGACTCTGCTAGCCTGGGATTAGCATCTTGGTTGAGTCAGTAAGAACCCAGCCAGAAAATTAGTGGGCTCTTTGACATTAGAGAAAAATACAAAATTATATAACTCTTCAAGCATCCCTGACTGACTGGGAAGCCATATACATGTGCAGGGGAGACACAAGAGGGCTCAGGGGAAAGTAATTGCTGAGCAAGAAGTGAACATTGTCTCATTTTTGAGTGCTCTAACTCACACACAGATTGATTGACAGATTGGAAGGGACTCATGTTTGGAAAGAATAAAGAGCATTTAAAAATCAATAATAAGAAGACACACATTCTCCTTAAACTATGCAAAACAATTGGTAAAAGATATATTAATAGCCAATGGTCATATGGAAGATCATTACTCATCAAGAAAATACACATTAAAACCATAATATGTAACTGCATGCCAACTAGAAATTCTAAAATTACCAAATTGACTGATCATGTAAAGAAACAGGAATTCCCAAGTAATGCTGGCAGGAATGTGAAATGTTGGGACTTTTTAGAGCACTTTATGGAAATTTCTCATGAATTTACAAATACATTTTTGGTATGACTCAACTATTTCACAACTTCATTGCCCAAAAGTAACAAAATATACGTATACACAAAGATTTGTTGATAGACCTTTATGGCAGCTTTATTCTTAATAATTCTGAACTGCAAACAACCCAAAAGTCCAACAACCAGAAGGAGCCCACTAAATAAAAGATAAATGTATAGGATTATAGTACTATACTCTTAAAACACTTAGTCATTCTAGGTGGCTTATGATGCACTTTAAATAAATCCTAAACATTCCAAGTCCTGAATGAATTGGCACTGCATATATTACCATCTCTTGAGCACTTTTTATTGTATTCTAGCCATGCAAGCCCTTTTATTTATCCAAATATCTTCCAAATTTTCAGGTTCCTTAGTATATCATTGTCTATGTAAACATTGTACTCCTTTTGCTAATAATTTCTCACCTTATCTTACCTCTCACATTTCAGCTTCTCCTTATTCTCCTTATTCAAAGGTCTGTCACTCATTTATTCAACAATATGTTTTGGGTACCTGGTATATCTCTGGTTCTTCTAGGCACTGGGATACAACCTTAAAGAAGAGTTAATCACTGACTTCAGATCTGTATTCTAGTCTGGGATAGAGAAAATAAACATACAAGTGAGCATGGAGTGGATCAGCAGCTGATATGTATTAATACTAAAGTATTCACAGATAACCAATCATTAAAATTTTTAATGTAAAATACATTGCATACTAATACATATTTATAAGTAATAATTGCTAGATAATTATTTAATTAGTATTAAAAATAAACAAGGTCAGTCTAACCATCCTTTCATTGGAGAAGGGTTGATATTTAATAAGGATGACTTGAGAAGACATTGGAATAGATATTGCAATTATCTTAGAAAGGCATGTTCCAGACTGAAGAAATAACACTTAGATGTTTCCCCCTGAGTCTCCAAATCTCTTCACTGCTCCTTTTGTGGCTATTTTGTTGTTGTTGTTGTTGTTGCTATTGAACTTTATAGTAAGTAGATAGAAATTTTAATTGTATTATGTGTAGATTTGCCTTTTGAATGTAATTACTGTAAAATCCCTACGGGAAGAATCATTTCTGTTTGTTCGCTATTATTTATAACGTTAAAAAAAGGAGCGAATGTCAACGATAGGCATTAGTTAGATATTTGCTGAATAAATGCTTCTATGTATAAAAAATACATTTTTGAACATATTTTTCTAATGCTATGTAATTTGCAGATATTTGGTTCAAACAAGAGCAGAGAGGTTAATATTACTGGGCTATTAATCCATGTCATTTAACAGATATGCAAAACAAACTAAAGGGGTAATTTGCAAGAGGGATAGAGAAATAAGTAGTCTTCCTTTCAATACATTAAGTTCAAGATTCCTGGGAATCATTCTGGTGATTGGTGCACACAAAAAATCTTTTCTGGAGCTTTCCATCTGTGTTTCCATATTATTTTAATGCGCTTGTCTTTGTTGCTTTTTAAAATTAATTTTTGTATGTCTTCATGGCTTTTTAGTCATAACACCTGATTCTACAAAGTTATATGTATTGTTTTCCATTTCCCACAACGAGTTACTTATAACTCATCAAGGAGTATTTTCAATTAATAAGGGTAAAATTAGGAGGTGGGTGTCAACAAACACACAAAGATGTTCTCCAGCATAAATTATGCAGACGAGGATAATGGGATGGTGTTATATGTAGAGAATAGAAGCATTGAAAGCATATTTCAATGGATGTTATGATTATCACTTTCTAATACAGGAGGTTAAATGGCCTTTTAGAAAGGCCATTGGCCATTTGATGGCCAGTGGAAAATAAATTCAAATATTTTCTGAGGCATCATTAAACATTAGATGCTTGCCTAAGCAATTTAGAGAGAGAATCTTATTTGAATCTTACAACAAGATGTGAACACAGCTCACATTTTGCAGATAAAGAAAAGTGAGAAAGAGAAAGTTCAGAAAACTCGTCAAAGTTCACATCACTAGTGAGTAGTTAAATTGAATTTTGAAAACAAGTTGCAGGATTCCAGAGTACAGTTTTATTACTGTGGTTTAATCACATCTTAAGTTTCTATAATCAGATTTGTTTTGTTCTCAACAACAAGTACCTACTTACCACATGACTAATGAGATATTATTTAAATTCTATGAGCAAGCACGGTGTTCTGGCAAATTCAATAAAACCATGCATTTAGAGTAGCAAACATAATGCCTGGCTATCAGGGACCCTGAATTCTCAGAATTCTCAGTCCCCACGTTTCCTTTTTAAATTCAAGGATGAGAGCTTCTGTTATTTCACATTCTGTTTCTGTCTGGATCAAGCTTCCTGTGGGCTGTCAGAGCTGCTAAATCAGGTGTCTCTTCATACATGCCACTTAGAAGAGGCAGGAACACTGTTTTCCTGCAGCACCTGGGCCCTTTAAATACAGAGTAAGAGCCTCTCCCTGGTCTCTCTGTACAGCAGTTCACTGTCAGCATCTCACCGCGGTCTGACCAGCCCAGGAGTCTGGAGCTGGTTGATAATACAAAGAGAAGTGTCTGCTCCCTGACAGATACTGATGGCAGGGGCTGCCAGTCCCAGCGGGCTGTGACTTGGGCCACAGTCACACACAGCATGCCACAGGCTGAATCCACTTTGATGAAATCGAATTCTTTCCTCTTTAGAAGGGTTCATTGGACTCATGTAAATTAGGCCATAATGCTCACTGGAGCTGACAGATCTCAGTGACTACTGTAACAATACTTTCCATTGTTCCTTTCAAAGGTGGTAGGTTGTGTAAGAATTTATCCACAACTGTTACCACAATGTGACTTCTGGTCAGAACTGCATCCTGCAATATTGTATTCTGATTTCTAAAGTCATTGCTTTACCTAGAGTCTCACTTCATTGAAGGAAATATTTAAAAATCGCAGTCCCTTCCTTATTTCAACATTTCGTACTTCTGCACACTGAGCTTTCTTGAAAATACTTTGGATTCACCAATATGTGATTGTATTGAATAGTTTTCTTTTTAGAAGCTCTAGGTTGACTTAGGGATACATAGAACATACAGAGTAAAAAGAGACTAGTGATAGTTAATGTAGTTGCATATTTCATAGATGGGAAGATAGAGAGGAGCCCTAGTTCATATTATTTAACTCAGAGTCACAATGAGGATTTTAAAGTCCTTTTATTCAATCTAGTGAACTTTGCAACTGGTCACACATTCACATGCAAGAACAATGAAAAGAAGCATGTCTGATGCCAAACCAGCATAGTAAACATTACTTATGTAACCATTTGTATAACTATAGCATCTCTTATTTATAAATTGATGAGGTGTTTTAATCTAATGAAAATGAATATTTGCTAATATTTGTGGACCAAGAATGCAATCTTGTTCATTAAATGAAATTTTGAATTACTAAGCCAAAAAAATGGGTTACAACTGTATCACCAATATATTTTATGTTAAAGTCAAAGCTTATTTCCATTTACAAAAATTATTATTTTGGGGGGAAGATAGAAAATATAGTTTATTTAAAAGTAAATTAGAGAGAGAGAAAATGCACCTCCCCAAGGTGGAGAAAAGGTTAATATAACTTGGGACATGCTGTCCATTTTTAATGTACAACAAGAGTTAGGCTGATATTATAAGTTGAAGGGTAGTACCCAAGGTTATCAAAGTGGAACCTCAAAAGTTAATGCTTTAATTTTCATGCAATGAGTTCTGTTCATCAATTGATGCTTAAATTTAAAATGTTCAAAATTCCACATTTGTGTGTATATATACATATATATATATACATACACATATATACACATATAAACACATATATACACATTATATATACACATATAAACACAAACCACATGTGGAATATTTTAAATAAGCACAAAGAAATACATTTTCAAATGATTGTAAAATAAATTATTAGTGACAATATAAAATACAGATCACATTTTCTGACTTTAGTATCTTTAAACTAATTTAAAAAACAAATATAGTAGGGGATAGGAACCCTATATTTAAAAATTAAAGTGCAATGCCATCTGGGCTCGGTGGCTCAGCCTGTAATCCCGTGCCTTGGGAGGCTGAGGTGAGTGGATT
>NW_007258733.1:750920-783285 GCF_000164805.1 Carlito syrichta
AGGCGTGGTAGCACGCGCCTGTAGTTCCAGCTACTTGGAAGGCTGAGGCGTAAGGATTGCCGGAGCCCAGCAGATCGAGGCTGCAGTGGTCGGGAGCAGCCACTGCACTCCACTCTGGGCAACAGAGTGAGACTCCAACTCAAAAAATTAAAAAAATTTTTTAAAAAGTAAAGTACAATGTCATGTTATTTCTGGGTTTACATGAAAGGCAACAGATCTGGTAAGTGTCAAACTATATTGGTTGCATTTAAATCAGCACTAAGCAGAACACTTGGAGCCTTAAATGTTCCAAAAATCATACATGTATGCACAGGAATATTAATAATAAATTAGTTAAGCATTCTACTAAAATGACAATAAAGATAACAGAATAAAACTAAATATAGTGAGGAGATAGCTAGAGAAAGACTGGACAGACAGACAGGTGGGCTCTCTGGTAACAATGTAGTGAACTTCCAGCAGGCCTCTCAGGCTCAGCATTTGTAAATAAGCTCCCTGCAAGACTCAAGCTAGACCTTAGGTACCCATTGCTGGGATCGAAAAGCAACCAATCAGTTCACCATTTGACCTCTACCTCCTGCCGATTGGTCCTTAGTACTGACCAATCAGAACAGCTAAGTGCAGATCCGTCAGCTCACAGCTAGTGCTAGCCAATCAGCTTGGACTTAAGGCCATATAAACGCCAGGTTTTGCCTCCAGAGGTGGGCAACCCCTCCGGGTCCCCTCCTGCTGTGGGAGCTTTTCTGTTCTCAATAAATCCTGCTTTCTCTCGTTCTCCCTGGGCATGAGACAAGACCCTTGACCCTGAAGGACTGCCACCGGAAGAGTTGCAGAAGATCGTTGGGGGCAAAAAGCCATGCATCCCAGAGGCTGGCTTGCCAGCCAACAGAGCCGGCTGAACCAGGAGAGATGCCAGAAGAATGCGAGATTCCAAAGCTGAGACACTCCAGGGGACTAGACTTGCCAAACCAACAACACTCTCAGGGTTTGGCTTGCCAGCCCATTAAAGCTGATGCTTCCCGGGGCTAGGCTTACCAACCCCTCCAGACTACCATCTCTGGGACTTGGCTGACTGACCCATTGAGCTGAAACTCTGGAAGTCCAGGCTGACCTGAAAGAAATCTGCATCAGAGGCAGTAATAATAAAGATGTAGCATCAGTATATAAACAGAACACACCACAAAAGGAACAGATTAAATCAATAACCAAAACTCTTCTTTGAGATAAATGATAAACCATTGGGAAGACAATTTAGAAAAGATAATTGCCTGTGTGTGTGTGTGTGTGTGTGTGTGTGTGTGTATACATATATATGCAACTATATATATGTGTGTGTATATGTGCCATCATATTTATATGTACATACATCTATATGTAAAACAATATAAAGATTATAGACATTAAATTGGTCATCAAATATCTCCCTCATTATGTATTCCCTCAACCCACTCAAGAAACAAAAGTCATAGAATTTAAACATTGTTTGTAAAATTTAATAAATATATAGCCCTATATCCTAAAACTACTTTAAAAACTAATAAAAAGTACTGTACACAAATTCTAGCCAGGCTAGGTGGCTCAGCCTGTAATCCCGCGCTTTGGGAGGCCGAGGTGAGTGGATTGCCTGAGGCTGTGGGTTCGAGACCCACCTGGGCAACTTGGCAAGACCTCATCTCTACAATAAATCAAAAAATTAGCCGGGCATGGCAGTGCACACTTGTAGCTCCGGCTACTTGGAAGGCTGAGGTGGAAGGATCGCCGGAGCCCAGCAGGTTAAGGCTGCAGTGACTGGGAGCAGCCACTGCACTCCAGTCGGTGACAGAGTGAGACTCCAACTCAAATAATAATAATTCTATGGAGCTTACTAAATGCTGTTAGAGAAAAAAAGAGAAATTATTTGTTTATACATGGTAAGACTATATTATAATTGTATCATCTTCCCATCAAAATTGATAACATCTAAGCTAGTGAAATTAATATTCCTACAAAGATTTGGTGGTTGAAACTGGAAGCCAGTTTTAAAATGTCATGGAACACCAATGTTCCAACATTACTGAAGATAATTTTGAAAAAAAAAAAAGATGTGATAAGAAAGAGTGATTCTTAACTAGAGGACAGATATCAAGTCAACAATATAGTAATGACGAAGAATAGATAAGTTGATTTGTGAACAGAATGGGTGAAATACACCCACGTTTATACATATAAGTTAGCTATATTTCAGAAAAATCATTGCATGGCAATTGCAGAAAATCCAGGTTAATTTCAATAATTCTAGAATAGTTTGTCATCCATTTTTAAATTCTTCATCTCATTAAATTATCTAGACAACAAGTTAAGCATACTTATTTTACTTTAGCAGAAAACATATGAAATTTTCATTATTCCATGAAATTTTTAGAAAAAAAATCCTAAGATCATACACAAAAGTTAACATTTGAGTAAGTTATAAAATTTCCTATAGAATAGATTTCATATAGCACAAGACTACAAATGCCAGAAAATATGACAAAGTATCATCCATTCCTCCCAAATACTATATTACCTGCCATCCCATTAACTGACCCTCAGAGGCATTACATCCCTTGAAGCCTTAAAATTAGCATCATCCATATCCCTGGCTTACCCAATTCTGACAAACCTTTTCACCTATATTGCCAATAAAATAATGGAATTGCTGCAGGACAATGTTTTTCCTCTCATCTCTACCTTTCAGTATATTTCTCATGTTGGTTGGACCCCATGACATCAGGCACACCCCCTGCCTGAATGTGGTAGCTGCAGGTGCCACTCTATTGGAGGGCAGACCCCTTGCAGACCCCTTATTCACTCTAGTTGACAGCATCACTATTCTCACGTGAGGCCCTTCCATTCACCTATCTGTACTCCACGCTGTGCCTTGCTCTCTTCCAAGTTCAGAAGACATAGTAACTGTCTACATGGGAACAGACCAATGAAAAATAAGCCCTACGAACCAATGCCTCTGTCATCTTATGTCACCGTAACATGTTATATCCGGTTACTCTCCCTCCATGAAGATGGTTAGCTACACTCCATTCTACATGATTGCTTTGCATCTGCAGAAATGATTTTCAAACCACCAGAGGGTATCTTAGACATCTACTTGGAAAATCCAGATGCACTTCTATTTGGGGATGACTTCTGTAAATGAAATTTCTAGAAAAGCATAACTGGCTATATTGCAATTGTCCACATGAAACACCTGAGGCCTACTCTTTGCCCATTGTAAAACCAGCCTGAGCTGCTGACCTCCTGGATCTTATTAGAGCCTGCACACTAGCAAAAGGGAAAACTGCCGTGATTTCAATGACTCCAGATATGCTTTTAAGTCTGTCATGCCGCTAGCAGAATCTTGAAATTCCATTATTCTTACCTCTGCAGTTACTCCTATTGCCAGTGGACATATAACTGCTGCCCTTCTGCATGTGATTCACCTCCCTATTAAATTACTGTTGTTCACTCACCAACCCAGACTAAGGAGATGGATACGCTATCTCTAGGGAGCAAGAAAATGGACAAATTTTTAAATACCCAGCTGAAATAGCCTCACTTATTCTCTCTCCTCCCAATTTGTAAACTTTTCTTTATTCCTGACTGCTATAATTGATGATCAAGCAAGTGCATCAATCTGAAAAAGACAAATGGACACAAAGAACTAAAAGACATTCGGTTCTGCCCTGGCATCCACAGAGTCATGGCATTCATGGCCAAATTACTTCCTAATGTGCTACTTGTAAATCCCACCAAATTTCAGGAGGAAATCAGCTTTCCACAGGGAATCCTCAAAGTCTACACTGCCCTTGGAACAACTCCAGATGGATTTTATAGATTTACCTCCATATTTAGACTCTTCTCACTTTTTGGTAATTATTTGTACTGATTACACTACAATTGTAAATCAATAAATTGAGTCTATTTCATGTTTTGGCACTCCTTAACACTGAATCAGACCAGTGAACTCATTTCATGGCACAAATCAATCGCTTTCTCAAAAATTCTGCAGTACTCATTAAAATTTCATCTCAGCCATCTGGGTAAATGGAGTATAAAAATCTAATCTTAACTTGATTTAAGTGACAATAAATAGCACTTCTTGCCCTTATAAAAATGTATAATAATTTTAATAGAATACATGGATTAAGCCCTTTTGAAATACTTTTGGGTCTCCCCGTGCCTACTAGCATCTCCAAACCTTTCATTCCTGAGTTGAGAGAACATCATGGGAACTTAAGAGAACAATCTGATTCTGTGACCAACTGTATACAATAATTAACTGGTATATGTAGAACACACAAGGGGATACTCACTAAAAAAAGTCCCACAAAACAAAATTGTCTTTTGGAGGGCACACCCCTTGTAGTACACACAGAATTTGTTCCTCTGGATCAAATAGTCAACCAAAGTTTTTGTCCGAAAGTTTTGGGAAGGTCGCATCACAATTTGTGGAAGAAACGCACAAGGTGTGGCAAACAGGTGACTGGTTCTTCCACTGCAACAATGCACCTGCCCTCACCATGCTGAATATTCAGCAGTTTTTGACCAAAAATGGCGTGACCCCCATCAAAGGGAAATGTTTTGCTGATGTGGAAGAAGTGAAACAAAAAACAGTAGAGGTACTAAGGCATCAAAATTGATGAGTTTCAAAACTGTTTTGAGCAGTGGAAAAAACTTCTCAATAGGTGTATTGACTTTGAAGGTGACTGAAGTTTAAACATGTTAGAATAAGTGCACAATTTTTAATACATAATTTCCGATTTAGGGGGTCCTCTTTTGTATTATCAATGGGTAAAAATAGTGTGACCCCCATCAACTGACAAGTCTTGCCATCCTTTTCAGTCAGCAGATAGTGTGGACTTCAAGAGTTTTATAGGAAAGCACTCATCAACTTGCTGAAAAGGACCTTGTAAAACACTAACATCTACACTTCCATCAAAATTAAAGAAAAGTCTTTCTGGTATCGTGAAAGTCACACCAAGCTAGACCCTAGATCATTACACTCAGAGCAACTGGAAAACCTTCCCTGCGGGTGACCTCAAACTAAGGATTTTTGAAGTCAATTTCCAGACTCTGATATCAGACAAATTACAAAGCAGACAGCTATTCCCAAGATCATGGGTCACAAAAATTCACCTCTACCTAGGTTTTTCCACCTTTTAAGTCTTTCTCCATCCTGAAAAAATAAAAATAGAAAACAATTTTTTTAAACGAACCCTTCCCTTGTTCTTCATTTTTTAAGAGGCCAACTGGAGATGACTTTTTTTCAATCTATTTTTTTCTACGTCTGATCTTTCAGTACAGACTCTCTTTTAAACTTTGTCTTAATTCTGTCTCCCTTACTGTTTTTCTCGGCAAGTGAAGCATAGACTTCCCAGCCTCTTACATTAGTTTTTTAAGCCCTGGCAATGTTCACTAATCAACATTATCATTGGTTATGGCAACATCTAGAAATAACCCAAGTTAGTTGGTGTTCCTGTCAACGTGAGCACCTGGTAGACCAACTACAGAAAATGGGTGAATGGGAGACTAAGGTGCAAGACTTCTGTGGATGCTCAAGGACTGTTTTTTGGTCAGATAAACTATTGGAAGGGAATTTTTCATTTTGCATTTAAGGCAGACAAGTCACTTTCCTAGGTGACATACTAAGGCAATATCTTCATCAAACCCTGTGGTTTGATTCCACAGATGGTAACCTCATATTCCTCTTGGAGTTTATAAGTGGTTCAAGCACTGCATTTTATGACCAAATCACCAGTTGTTTCAGTCTGTTCATAGACCACCCTTGCACAACTTCGGGTAGCTCAGATGCTTCCCTGATTATGCTGCCTAACACCAAATGCTATCTATGGATAGACCAAAAAGTCTGGACTACCTCGGTCAGGTGACAAAATCAACCTTTATAGCTTTGACAACCAGACTTTGGGCCTCCTGTAGCTGAAATTTTACAACCTGATATGCTCTTACAAACTGAAAAGAGCACATGGAAAAATGAAAGAACATAGATACTAACATGAGCATTAACAGAGATTGTGAAACACACTGAATCTGTGAAATTGCAAGTTTTACTCTTCTTGCCTGTAAACAACACTGGTCTTTTTTATATTATGTGATGACAGGTGTGTGAACAATTCCCACATAATTGGTCAGGACAATGTGGATTGGGATACCTGGCTTCTTCTGTCATGAAGTACTCCACTTTAAATGTTAGCCAAATTATAAACTTGGGCTCCTTTGTACATAAGCTAGTGCCATGTAAACATAATAGACGAGTGAGCATAGAAAACTCACAGGTGTATTGCCACTCCAAGTTATTTCGAGCATGGAGGACCTTATTCCTTGACCCCTAAGTTTCAGAATCTATGATTTGAAAAAGGTGATTCTAAATCTTTCCAGAGTAATAGAACAAGAGTTCGTAGTAATATGAGAATGCTGAAAGGACTTTAATCAGAATTTAATAGTTTAATCTCTGTTGTACTCCAAAGGTATCGTGTCCAAGATACATTGACTGCCTAGAAAGGAGGAAGAAGGATTGTGCAAAAAATAAAAATCAAAAAAGATTTAAAAAATCTATTTCTATGTGAATTGCATGGGACAAATAGTATCTAATTTATAACTTTTAAAATAGAAGGCAGACACTCCCCTTCAGATAAATGAAGCTCAACCATTTTATTAGACTGACCAGTTCCCAGGGATGGGAGTCTGGTTGAATGTGATATGGGGAAATGTGCTCAGATTTGTTTTTTTTCTGCTTATTTGTTCTCATACTAATCTGTGTTCTTTGTCTTTGCAGATATTTTAATACTCAGCTACTAATCTGATTATTTTCCCAGAAGTACCAACTCAGCTTTTAATATGTGAAATTCCTTGGAAAGTTTCAAATGGAGAAAGTGATGGGTTAAAGAACATGACCTCACCAAATATACTACTTTGGCATAATGATTATTCTTTTTTGAAGGCACTTAGTAAACAGCTGATGCAGGAATAGGTCTCCTGCTAGTGGAAAAAGAACATGCTCATCACCAGACACTGGCGTAGATCCAGATGTATAATGTACAAGTACACATTTTGAAATAATCCATATCTTTCATCAGTTTGCCTTACACATTCCCTTCTTGCTTTCTCATAATGTACTGCTTCTAAACCAAATCTCTATGTCTTATCACTTCACTACAAAGTTTCCTTTGTTGTTGTTGTTGTTGTTCTTAAAAACATATGTACAATCTCAGTTATAACTGTTTCTTTGATTCTCTTTTTTTTTTCGAGTTGGAGTCTCACTCTGTCACTCAGACTGGAGTGCAGTGGCCACTCCCGGCCACCACAGCCTCAACCTGCTGGACTCCGGCGATCCTTACGCCTCAGCCTTCCAAGTAGCTGGAACTACAGGCACGCGCTACTATGCCTAGCTGATTTTTTTTATTTTTTGTAGAGATGAGATCTCGCCAAGTTGCCCAGGTGGGTCTCGAACCCTCGGGCTCAGGCAATCCACTCACCTCAGCCTCCCAAAGCGCGGGATTACAGGCTGAGCCACCGAGCCCGGCTTCTTTGCTTCTTAATTGTTCTGATGAGGAGTCTGTTGTGCATTAAAATATTACATAATATCTGGATGCTTTTCTCCTGTCTATCTATCTTAGGTCAATTTTACTTGCAGACCCAGCAACAGAATCTAAGAGGATAGAAAGAAGAATTCTCTCTCGCATAGTCTATATTAATATCAGGATATGCTTTCAATACAGATTTTCCAGAGTGGTATTTAAATCCATCAAATATATTATTTTCCTATTCATAGGTAAGCTTACATAAGAAATGATGGGATACTTTGTCACACTTACTATAAAGTAGAAATTTATTTATATGACTGAAAAATAATTACTATAATTTCTTAATCATTGCTGATCAATCACAGGGCAAGCAACCCAGACTTGTATGCTAAAGGAGATACAATCACAAAAGATTGGTCTGGTCATGTCTTCATTTTAAGAGTAGAATGTGATTTCTACAATCTGAATTTGGAAGTGCATGTGATAAAAGAACCAAAAAAAAAAGAGAGAAAAAAGAAAAACCTCTCAATACCTATAAGATGATTGATGCTATTATATTGTAATATAATGCAGATTATAATTTTAGCTAGGTTAAAAAAAAACTGTATCATTCTTTTTTTTGGTCTTATCCTTCAGTCTAAACACATTTTCCAGTGACCAGCATATATTTGTTTTTTTTTAAACAGAGCTGGATTAAATGATTGAAAGAGCTAAAGTTGTAGAGTGGAGAGCACAATAGACTTGCTTTTAAATCACAGATTCATCAGGTGATTCAATATCCCTCATACACAGGATTCTCATCTTTGCAATGGATATAATACTTTTCCTATAGGTGTTTAGTATGAATTCAGTGAAACATCCATCACAATGCTTATAGGATAGGTTGTGTGTGTGTGTGTGTGTGTGTGTGTGTGTGTGTGTGTAGCAATGTATTCCACTGCAATGTTTATAAGATAGTTTATATATATGTGTATCCATTGATCAGAGTACTCTAAAATCAATATCAAGTGATTAACATTCTATGTACATATATTCTCATGTTCTTTCATTATTTATTTTCCACTATTTGGTATCAAAGATAAAATTATTGCATTACCTGAGTCAACCAGTAGAATAAGGAGTACACATATATCTCCACAGCATTTTCATCTTTATATAGGCAAAATTTTTCACAAACTTCATCAGATTCACCCTAAATACTAATAAGATGTAATTCTGCTTAAGAGAACTAACCCAAATTTATTGAGAAATGGTTTTTAAATTTTAGCCTGAAATAAGAATTTTCAGAAACTTGTGAACACATATATGTCTGGGTTCTGTTTCCAGAGTTAATGATTCAGTTGGCCTGGGATGGAGCTCAAAAATGTGCATTTCTCAAAAATTCCCAGTGATACTAATACTGCTAGTAATGGGACCTCACTGTGAATAACACTTTTGTTATGTGTTTTTTAACAAATTGCAAGAAAGCATTTGACTTGAAAGTAATGGGAAACTGTCAGGGAAGAGGGAGTGGGATTGGCAGTTGAGAGAAACTGCTAGGGGAGGGAGGGGCATACCTCATCAACAACGGTACCTGCATAATCAATGTTTGTATACCCAGCCCTGAATTGAACCCCACATCTTTATAATAAAAAATAATAATAAAATAAAAAAAATTATCAGATGATATGGTGCTATGCCAAGATTTGAAACCACCATTATATGACTTCTCGCTAGCTAACCACCTGATTCCTCAGCTCCTGTACAGGTTATCATCTTAGCCTAACTTGTTCTCCTCCTATACATCTTCCTGATGCACTTCCATGCACGTCAGAGAATGATCTTTTTGTGAAGAACAATTCAAAACAGCAAGAGAATTGGAGTTTTTGAAGAAGATAGTCGCTTCTTTCTTCACATGGGATCAAATTCCTTTATAAGTTTTATAGCATTTTTTTATTCCAACTTTGTTTTAACGTATTGCCTCTCTACTTAGATTCAGATGCCTAAAATGACTTGAATGACAAAGTAAACGAGATACATGGGTTGAGTAGAGACTCTGGTGAACTGGATGACACTTGTAGTGTCTAAAGGATAAAAGATAACCATGTCCGATTGATTATAAATTACTATAAAACATATGGGCTCAATATGAACAATCAATGTATTTTTTAAGAGAATATGGGCACAATATGAATAATCATTGAGTTTTTTAAGTCTAGGTGTATGCATGAGTGTGTAAATGCAAGTATTCGTGGGTGTTTTTGAGTAATGAATAAATTAATTACAATTTTTACCTAATAATCTATTGTTTTAATAGAGTTTTAGTTTAAGAACACGTTTAGATATATAGAAGAGTTGTAAAGATAATACACGGTTTCCATATTTTCCTCACCATTTTCTCTTAATTTTAACTCATATTCTTATACTATTCTGGTATAGTTGTCACAACTACGGAGCCAAATTTGCTATATTTCTATTAAGTAAATGTCACATTATTCCTTATTTCACTAATTTTTCTTAATGTTTTTATTCTCTCCCATATCCCTTCTGGGACACATTTTATTTCCTCATTATGTGTCTCCTTAGACTTCTCTTGGCTGCAGCAGTTTCTTGGAATCTCCTTGTTTTTTGATGGCTTGACAGTTTTAGGGCATATTGGTCAGGTACTCTGTACAGTGTCACTTTGTTGGGTTTTTGTCTGATGTTTTTTTCTTGTAATTGAATTTGGGTTCTGTGGTTCGGGAAGAAGATCACAGAGGTCAAGGACAAAACTCATCACATTACATAGAAATACAGGCTATCCATGAGGCTCACTGTTGATGTTAGCAATTATCAAGGCAGTGTTTGTCAACTTTCCCCACTGTAAAGTTGCCCCGTTTTGTTTTGATGCTCTTTCAAAGCAAGCCATCAAGCGGAAGACATACTTGACACTGATTCCACTTTCTTGAGAAGTGAGAATCTTCACACCAGCTAAAGGGATTCATCTGTAAGATAGACTTGTCTATTATCCCTTATACCAAATAATATCTTTTAATTAAAAATTAATAAGAAAGCCCTCTTTGATGTGACATGATGTGACATTTAATGAAAAAGTATACTACTCTTTATTCTAACTGAACAATCTTGATTGAAATCTAACTGTCTAAATTCAGCTACACTGTACCACCTTTTACAAATATGGCTTCTAACAGTGGGTGCATATGGAAGAAAGATCACAATAAAAGAAAATCTAGATATTGTAGAGGAGAAAAAGCCTGAATGAATTAGTGAAGAAAATCTTCTCTGGGACAAAGCTGGATAACACAAGCTTAAAGCAGCATGCATCATACAAAGTGCAAGGATAAACAATGTATAGTGTACTTGATTGACTCAGACCTCTTTAATATATTAAAGATTTCAACGATGTACCATATTTTCAGCTTCTCCTTGTGTATGGCCAATGAAAAGGCAAAGTAAAATAATAAGGGAATCACAATTTTAGTTTAGGAAAACACCTCAGTCATCATTCATTTCACGGTCTCATTTCTTACATCAGAAAATGTTGAACCTAAACATGTTGAAAGACTTGCATTTTGGTACACACCTCCTATGAGAATAAATAGCATTATCTCCCATTTGTCTTATTCCCACATCAGTATTTCACTGTGACACTCTATTTTACTGTGAAGCATCAGAGGAGAAAATTATCCTTTACCTGGGGACAACGCTGCATTGCAGTTTTCTTTGTTCTGTGCTGGTTTGTGATATTGACTCTGCTGAGGCTGTGAGTGATGTTTCTTCAAATCCCTTTCTTCGGGTTTTGGATTATAGTTAGCTAAGAGTGAAACTTCCATGAGAGCTGAAAGCAAAACCAAAGTAGTGGCCTGTTACCTTAGAAGGGTCTCACAGTTGAGTGTGATAGATGTCACAGATGTTCAGAGAAACATCTTTGGGTACTCTCCTTAATTCCATTTCGATACAAAACTGACTTTGACTGTAGGTCCTGATGACCCCAGTGGTCCTAGGACACCCGTCAGGTGCTTGGCTGGAGACTCGCAAGAGAGATAGTTACCCAGAAGCAAAAGCAGGCCAAGAGCTGGAAATTGCCTTTCACCTCTCTGGATTTCCCCCTCCTGAGAACTCTTCAGTTGCCAGATGTGCTTGACTTCCTGTATTTTCCTCTGACCTCTCATGCATGCACCAATATTATATGAGAACTGGTTAGTGACTCTTTCTCTGATTCACTGACTTCTCCATTCCAAATATTTTTTTTCAAACTCCCCTCACATTTGATTAGGATTTAATTCATATAACAGCTCTCTAATCCCCTTTTAATGTTTCTCAATCCTCATTCGTGATTCTGTTTTCTGGGCTAATATCTGACAGATACATTTTTGATTCCATTTTGTTTTGTTTTGACTTCATCTCTTTAGACTAATAAATGAAGGAAAGAGGTAAGTATTCCTTTTTAAAATAAGGATAAGCTGCAATATAAATAGGGTGATTAAAAAAAAAAGAATAGTAGAAGGAAATTACTAAAGAATGTGTTTCTTGTATTAGTTTGCTCAGGCTGCCATTAAAAAATATCATAGACTGGGTGACTGAAATAATAAAAATTTATTTTCGAGCAGTTTGGGAGATGGACAAGATCAAGGTGCCAGCATGGTTTGTTTCTGATGAGTGCATTCCTTCTCACATGACCCTTACTCCAACGTGTGTGTTTGTGTAGAGAGAATAAGTTTCTACTGTTTTTTTTTTGAGTCTCAGTCTCACTCTGTCACGCAGGCTGAAGTGCAGTGGCATGCTCATGGCCACTGTAGCCTCGACTTTCAGAGCTCAGGTGATCCTTCCTCCTCAGCCTTCCACGTAGCTGGAACCACAGGCACATGCTCCCATGCCTGCTAATTTTTTTTGATTTATTGGAGAGACAAGGTCTTACCATGTTGCTCAGGCTGGTCTCAAACCCCTGAGCTCAAGTAATCCTCTCACCTCTGCCTCCCAAATTGCTGGGATTACAGGCTGTTTCGCCTTATAAGGATGCAAATCCTTTTGGATCAGGGCTCCAGCTTTATGACCTTGTGTGACCCTAATTACTTCCTTAGAGGCCCTATCTTCAAAAACAGCCACACTGGTCGTAGGGCTTCAACATATGAATTTTGGGAGGATATAAACATTTAGTCCATAACAGTACTTAGGCAACATTACAAAGAAACTCACAAACCGCATAAATGTATAAACATATAAATAAATACATTTAAAAAATGAGAGAATTCTTTTTTTTTTTTTTTTTTTGAGCTGGAGTCTCACTCTGTCGCCCAGACTGGAGTGCAGTGGCCGCTCCCGGCCACCGCAGCCTCGACCTGCTGGGCTCCGGTGATCCTTCTGCCTCATCCTTTTAAGTAGCCAGAATTACAGGCACGTGCTACCACGCCCGGCTGATTTTTTGATTTATTGTAGAGATGAGGTCTTGCTGCCCAGGTGGGTCTCGAACCCGTGGACACAGGCAATCCACTCACCTCAGCCTCCCAAAGGCACGGGATTACAGGCTGAGCCACCGAGCCCGGCTGCAAGAATTCTTAACTTGAATGTTTCAGGCCAACTATTCCTAAGAATTGAGCTTAAATATGTGTTGATCTGACTTCTTAAATTAATCACAGATTTTTATTAAAATATAGATTTCCATTCATACCAAGTCAAAATTTCTGGGGAACAGACCTAGATATTTATATTATGACAAAGTTGTCTAAATGATTCCTTAGAAAACCGATTTGTATGCAGCTGATTTAAAATGCGAAATCTAATTCATTGGTCATCTCTTTTGAATCACATTACAAGCATGATCTTGAGGCCAACCTTGAGCCTAATCTGAAAGTGTTCCACAGGACCAACAATATGTACCACCAGCATAGAAAGTTGCAATGATAGCAGATGTGGCATACTTGGGTCATCCACGTTAAAAATTGAAAGAAAGGGATGGATAAGATTAATTTCTGCAATATGCTGCTCTAATGAAGTAGGACGTGTCCTTTAAGTTTACCTAGGAATACATTATTTTTTTAAGTTTGAAATTTATCGTGAACATTTATAGCAAAAGCCAGACCAAATATTCTATAAATGCCAAGTGCTCCAACAGTTTTATTATACATAGAGAAAGAAGATCAAGAATATAATAAAGGTTAAATAATGGACGATATGTTCTTGAGTAATTAAAAAGGCTGAAAATTAACCTTTCTCTGTATTTAGATATTCTTTTTTTAATAGAAAAAAAGAAAGAAATGATACTGTTTATGGCAAAGTTATAAATCCTAGAGTTAGTAAATGTTGGCAAAATGAAACTTCACCTGTTTTTTTTTTAAAATGAATTTTTAAAAATGCAACTAAATTGGGCAGGATAATTTGTCTTAGAAAAGAGAGCTTAACAAAGTGGATCAGTGGTTTAAAAGTCCACGAAGGGTACTAAAAACAGAATAATGACCAGTTGTTTTGTTTCAGCTAAAATTATGACATAACTGGTGACTCAATAAAGGAGAAATCTGATTACTCACTGTGTATGCTCTAGTAAACTAGCTACTTTTAGGGATGATACAAAGAAAGACACAACTTGGTTTCTGACTTTAAAACTGTATAAATTTTGTTAGAATAAACCTGTAGAAATAAAGCAGACATAAGTAGTATAGTTAGAGTTGCGGTAAAATGAGTTAAAGAAAAAATATTATAGTAGAACAACACTAGCAGCAATTTTTTGAAAAATAGAATTTTATTGAAGTAAACACTTCAGCCAAGTTAATCCTTTTATTTTATTTTTTTTACCCAAGTGTTATAATCCTCCTTTATATGACCAGTGTTAATATTTGAGAGTGAACAAAGTAAATAAATGTGATGAAGTTACTTCTGGATTGTCAAATTGGGGACCAGGTGTAGAAGTTAATATTCTTTCATTAAGACAGCAGCCTGGTTCAGTGTTTTAGAATTTTTAAATTCAACACTTTGTTCATTATTTACGCATGTCCATTGGCAGCTTGCCAATCATAATCTATGCATAAAGACAAAAGCCATATAATTAGCTGCGGGTGACCTGTTTTGGCTGGAAATCTCTGGGAAATACGTCAGAAATGCTTATGTTGAAGCAAATATGTTGATAACATTTTAAGAGGGATACATATAGCAATTTCTACTAAACTTAGGACCATGTGAAAATGTACCCATATATTCTTTCTAAAAGTATTAATTTGTTGTTATAAAGACATTGGCTGAGTGGGAGTACATTGTTACTCTCTGTCAGATACTAATACGGTGTGAAAAAATATTTGCTGTAGGCATCAAGAGGGAGAATAATTGGGCTGACTTCCAGTAACTTCCAGTTGACTATATTTTCCCATTTGATTTTATGTGCATTTTGAATTGCGTATGTACTGTATTTTATAGCTGATTTTATCCCAAGACCCAGATGTTTCTCCCACATCAGTTTTCGTAGCTCTGTATAAATGAACTTGAAAACGATACTAGCAACTCCAGGGGCTGCATCAGTTACAATAAAAGGTACATAATTTTGTCTTGTCTACATGGGGATCATCTATGTACCAGTAGATGTCGAGTCACTAGTCATCTTTCATGTGTTCTTGCAACGCTGTTATTTACATACTACTGATTTGCTATGCCTGGCCATCTGGTTACAGATGAAATGCTGCAGTTATTTTTTTTTTTTTTCTTTTGAGTTTGTTTAAAAGGATTTTCTAAATATCATTAATGCCAAAGGTCCTATGATTGTTTATGCTAACAAACTACAAAATATTATATGTTTATTCAGATTGTTGCAAAATACCCTCCTAAATTTATGTATTATTCGATTTTTTGCTGAGTTTGTAAAGTGATAGAATTAAAGATGATGTTTTGGGTGTTTTTATAGATGCTGGGTGACACACATTATTTCTTAATAACTACATGAGGATGTAAGTCTTCACCACCTGCTCTTTTGCCAGTATTCAGCCATGTAGTTAAAAGCTCAGGCAGTGTCATCAGAATATGCTGTGACAAGAATGGCTATTGAATTTGTTGACAGTGTAAATTTAGGCAAAGTACACTGCATGTGTATCTCTAAATCTCAATCTTTTTGTCATAAAATGGGGATAATTGTAGTAACAATTCACACAGTTGTGGTGTAGATTAAAATAGATAACCCATTTAAAGAATTTGTTTTCTCTCAACCATGTAACCAGATAAAGGACACTCCTTTGGGGTTAATATGATTAAATGGACAGTAATTCACAAATTTTATATGAATTTGAAGAAGTTGACTTTATTGCTACTCACTGTAACTATTTTGCTAATTTTAATATTGGATATAAGCTATTAGCATATGCATGTCTTTTCCAAACCATATACATGACTCTGTACTCAGTAGCAAGCCAACCTCATCTGCATATGAGGCCTGGAGAACTGAGACATCTCTTAATGTTGCATCTTTTTTTTTTTAAGAGGAATTTTAAATTGAGATGGGTTTCCATCAGAGAAAGTAGGAAGTTTGAGATTTGGGGTAAGGGCAGAGAAATAAAAATGTCTTCCTTGTTATATTGTATAGTGGTATTAAATTTACATGCCAAATCTCTTCTTAAATTATGTGCTGGTAAAAAGACATCACCAGTGTTTAGAGGTCCTGAGGATATTGGGGGTGGGGGCGGGCCTGAGATACAGGCAATGAAATTAGTTTGCCCAGATAATTCCTCAGCTTGAATTGAATTAGAGGTGACAGGTAGCGAGAAATCCTGTGAACTGATGGTAGAGAAAGTCGCACCAGTGTCACTTCAGAAGCCCAGTTCCTGGTCCTCTATTTTATGTTAAATATGGATAAGGCCAGCTGACTATTTCAGTCAAAGGAGGATTGTCTCATAGAGGGAGAGAGGAGGATTCTCTGAGAATTATGACGTCTGGAGAGATTGTTTTTTAAGCTTTTTTCGTTAAGTTTTTAAGCTTTTTTCGTTGTTTTTTTTGTTAAGTGCAGGACAACAATTTCCTCAATGTCCTGAATTTTTATAGCATTTGCAAATATTTGGAGACAAGGGAGAGTTTGTGGTTGGCAGAAAATAAAAAAAAGGTGGACTTTGAGTTACCCACAGAGCCATACTTTTATTTTTGCAAAGATGCACAATTTGAGTCTTTTGAAAAGAACTTGCTGCGTTATTTAACTTAATTTACACAACTATGTGAATTGATACTACAATTATCCCCATTTTGTGATAAATAAATTGAGATTTAGAGATAAATATACAGTGTACCTTGACTTAAATTTCCACAGTCAACAAATTCAATAACCATTCTTGTCACAACATATTCTAACTACTCGGCTTGAGCTTTAAACTACAAGGCTATATATTTACCGGTAAATTTGCAAGGCAAGAACTGTGAATTTTAATCATATTTTTCCTCCTGCTTTCCTGCAAGTTATTTTCAAAGAATTGAGCTTTAATAATAACACTGAAAGATTGCCTTATGCTCAAAATAATCGATATACCAAAGTGGCATATTTTGAACTAACATGTTCTGGATCCCTTCAATATCTTTGAATTTATTGATAGCTGCTGTACTTATGACATGATAATTTATATATATATTATCCAGGAAAAATAATCATATATATATAAAGCCAGTAAAAATGATCATGCATTTTGACATACAGATGTTATACAAAATTAAATTTTTGACATACAGATGTTATAATAAATTAATTTCTGCTTCTAGCAAGCATAATTCTCAATAATTAAAATGTTAGAATTAGCAAATTATAATAGCATATAATTTAAGAATATCCTAAGTTTAAATATCATTGTAATTATTTGAAATAAAAAAAAATGGAAAATTAAGAAACATTTATGTTCCCTGTATGTTTTATAACATAAATACCCATGGATTTTTAAAGCGCATTTATTTGAATTAATTCTAGTCAATTCTTAGATTTTTCTATCTTATATTGTTGGGGTTAATTTATAATTTTCTTTAGTTTTAAGATAAAAATAGGCCTTAGAGCGACTACCAGAAGCAATTGTAATTGGATGCTGCTCCTGACTTTGGCAACCTGAGAAGCAGTTGTTGCAACTGACTTTCCAGTGCTGTCTCCTTCCTGGCATTTGAAGGAGAATTAAACCACTTTAGATTCGACTGTACACAGAAACAGAAGACAGGATGCTTTGGGCAAAGTGGTGAGAAGACAGGGAAAAGGAGACAACTTTCTGCTAATGAGGATATGGAAGCTCCTGCGATTTATTAGTAAAAATTAAAAGGCATATGTGACAATATTTTTTACTTAAAGCTAAACATGTGAGTTATTGTGGTTGTGATTCTACTGTACAAATGTTATGTGCCCAATACAGAATTTATGTCGCCAGATGGATTTTTTCCTAACTTGTTTTTATAACACTGTACCACATCAATTTTAGATTTAAAAAAATACAATTAAATCAGTAGAATTGTCTTTGTTTTCTCATTTCTTTTTGGTGGCTTAACCTTGGTATATCTGTTTCCTGTGAGAATATACTTTTTAAAGGTAAGCTGGAAAGGATACTGTCTGTAGGTTATTTGAAGAAAAATATTCATTCCTGTTTCCAAACTGAGAAAAAGAATTGAACTGGTAATTTGTCTATTTATGAGAGGCAAGTAATAACAGACAATATCAACTACTTAGCATTCCCTAGCCTTAGTATGTCCTTTGACCAACAGTTTTTAAAGTGCTTGGGTTTTTATTTCTCTCAGACAATACCAGAGTCTTGTTTTTATTCTCCCTATCCTGATAAACAGTTTCTCTTTTCCTGAGGTTCTAAAGATTGACTTGTTGCCATGCTTAACAGCAGTGAGGCTCTTTTGCATTTATCTTTGCCTTTGTGTCATTGTGAAGGTCAAAATCTATCGGGCTGCAGCACATGTACTCTTAATAAGGCTGTCTTTCTTGTACTTCTTCACCCTCAGGCATAGCACATAATTCCTCATGAGTGTCTTCTGTCACAAAGAAATACCTGGACTCAAAAATGCTTGAAATGAGGGGTTTGGTGGCTTAGTGGATAAAACCTTTGACCCTTTACCTCAGAGTACATGGCTTAAATGCAAACTTTCAGTGTAACTGAAGAGAGATTTCTGGAGTTACTGATAGTACCTCTGCAGAGTGTTCTAGAGTAAGAAACAAAATATCTGTAGCCAGAAAATTTCACTACTAAATTTACTTAAAGCACCAGTCATCTCCAGAGTACAGGGCTTTAGAATTTGAAATTAGGATTGCTATTTAATCCTGAGTTATTTATTATCAATTCTGCTTTTCAAATTGAGTGCATTTGCCTCTGAGCCCTTGTTAATTTCCTCAGCATCCCTAGAAAATATGAGATCCTTAATTAAGACCAAGGCCTTTATCCATTTTAAAAAGAAAACCACCATTTCAATGACCATTATTTGTCAAGCATACCACTCTTAGAACAGTCTCCTTTATCCAAGGTCAGGAGAAGGGGTATATTCCTCACAGGAACTGGGCATCTGCCAACATATAATGCAAAAGATGTCCTGTGAGAGAAGAATATATAATTGATTTTTTGGGTGGTGCCTCAACTTCATCTCAGGCTATGTATGTGTTCTGATAGAGATAAAAAATAATTACATGAAAGTACTATGAATAGTACAACTTACACAGCGCATGGAGAGAATCTATGTGTTGGCATTTGCAGATTATGAAAGCAGTACAGCAAAGATGACATTTGCATATGCAATAAGTAATGGATCCTTGAAAATAGGTCAGACTTCTTTTTTACAGTAGAATATTAACAATGAAGCCTGGAGTGATATGGAAAGACAGATTAAAATAGTGATGTCATGCACACGTATCAGCTATGGATATTAAACAAGCACCTCTTTTTCTTTGTGACTATATTAAATGCTATTATAGTAGCATAATATGTTAAGTACAAATACAGTAAATATTATTTTACAGAACAATTTGGGAAAAACATTATGTGTCATGTAATTATGTAATTTTTAAATTTAAGGTTCCACATAATTTAAAGTCATTTTATGAAATTGAACATAATACTTGTGTCTGAGAGTTTCTTCATTTAAATCCTCTGTTTTTAGCTTCAAAAAATACAATTCTAAGTCATGGAGATGAAAAAGTAAATTTTGTTAGCTCTTTTTTTGAGGATGCAATATTATATTTATTTAGAAAATTATATTTCATCAAAAATTAGGGAGGCAGTGATTAGAAAAAATAAATAAGAAAAATGTCGCTTTTGAATGGGAGAGTGTGTCAAGCAACTAATGTTTTCATGGATGAATAAAATAATAAAAATAATACTGAGGCTGAGCAGTTCCAAGATCTGTAGTCAGCAAACTAGAGACCAAGGACTACCAATGTTGTAGTTTCAGTCTGAGTTCGAAGATCTAAGGAAAGAGAGAAATAATGGTGTGCATTCTAGTTCTGGAGCAGGAGAAGACTGATTTCTCAATGTAAATAGTCAGGCAGGAGGAGTTCTTTCTTACTCACCCTACTTGTTCTATTCAGGTATCCAACTGATTGTATGAAACTATCCACATTAGAGAGAGCAATCTGCTTTTCTCAGGCTTCCAATTCAGATCTTCATCTCATCCAGAAACACCTTCACAGACACACCTAGAATATTATTTGATGAATTGTCTGGACACCCTGTGGCCCAGTCAACTTGAAACCTAAAATTGACCATCACAAGGATTTAGAAATTAAATTATTTTCCTCACAATTTTAGTGGGTTAATTATGAACTTATTTTCACTACAGAAATAATGAATAGCTCTTCTTGAGTTCAATTTCCTGTTTCTCAAAGATCTCTCATTATTTTTTCTCTCTCGCTCTCTTTCTCTCTCTGTCTCATCTCGATCTATCAATCTCTTTATCTCTGTTTCTATATATCTATCTCTGTTTTGGTGCTTTATTCATTCTGAATTCCAAATTTGGTTCTTCCCTGACGATTTATTCTAGAATTCCCCTTGTTCTTTGGATGGATGCTAAGATGCACTGCACAACTCTTCCTTTCAGGATCAAGATACTTCTTCATGCAGATACTAAACATGTGCTTGCTGCTAATGACTGTGAAGAACTCTGAAGGGTTTGAGATTTACTCTACTCATAAGCTACCAAGGTAACTGACCACAGTTTCATAGATGTGGAAAGAAGACTTGAGTCTCCTCGTTCAGATCCAAAGAATACATTATTACTCATTGCAATAGTTGCAACCAAAACATCAACACAACATCAATTCTGAACGTGTGACATAAAGCAGGATAGATGATATGTGTTTAGATATTAGGTTCCATCACATAGGAGCATCCTTAACTTTTGGATCTTTTATAATAGGCATTATTAGCATGGCCGGTCTGGGCTCCAGCTGGAGGTATTTTCATTACAGTGAACAGTAAGCATATCTGCTGTTTTTTACACAGGGAGATATAATCTCTATTTTTCAAGAATGTTCACTATGGAAACATCATTGGAAAAATAATCCAGAATAAAGGGGAATTAGTGTGTCACTCACAAACTTTGCAGACACATTAGAGATCCATAAAATCTCGAATTGCATATGATAAAAATACCAGTCTTACACTCCTAACTAGGGGCAGTATCTGAAGTGTGGTTGATCTGAAAATTCAAAGACCCAGTCCTGACTCTGTTACCCAAATTGAAACGATTTGACAGCATTTTATTAGAATTTTCTGAGGGCTCATTTATTATTAATATACAAAGTTAATTTTTTCCTTCCTCTTAATCCAGATTCCCTTACTCCCTTACATCATTTTTCCCTCTTAGACAGAACTTCCTTCATTAACTTTCTGCATGCAAATCTCCATTTCAGAATGTTTACTACTTAAAATGATTCTACACTTTGCAGCCCACAAATTACCACTATTTCACTCCAGCACACAGGCCTGATTTCTAGAATCCCAACCAGAAAAATGGATAAGTACTTGCTTTTCCCAGAATGGTTGCCTGAACATGAAGTGATTTCATCTCCTCTCAAGTCTGTAATTAAAGATGGTAGAAAAATTGAGTCTATCTAACAGTCCTCCCCTTTACCAAATATTTATCCTGCGTGATTAAGAATATAGTCTTCCCTGTGCATGAATCATGGGATTCTGCAATATAAGTGCATTTCAATTGTTAAAGAAAGTTCAACAGATGTTTTACTAATCTCAGGATAAATCTTAAAATTTATTTTTCAAAAATATAGGTTATTTTAAACCTCTAAATATTTGTCTAGGAACATCACACATAATCATAATTATCTAGTGGCTCTGATGCATAGATAATTAATTTTTGTTGAATTTACCTTTGTATACTTGAACAATTTATTTTCTGAGATTTTATTGTCAATTACTAAGTAATTCTTAAAGATGTGGTGTGCAGGTATATGTATGTGGGTGTATGTGTGTGAAAATTCTGCAACAAAGTGTTCAGAAACATTTAACTCAAGCTTATCTTAGCTGTAAACTGCCACCAACTTTTACTCAAAGATAAACAGGAAATTTATAATTTTAAGTTGATTTTGACTGATGCAAAAAATATGCAATATATATGAAAACTGAAGATTTTATCTTAGTAGAGTAGCTACAGAAATAAAAATAATGAGATAAGGTGCAGAATTTTTCTATCTTTACACAATCATATTTATAGCGTCATGGTTATCAGGTAAGAGAATACTGGAACTACCATTTTTCAATAAAATCACACCTCATGTTGCATCATCAGAGGGAATCTAAGGAGTGCAAACAAATTACTGGTAAAACTATCTATATTTAATGATTTTACTGATAGTACTGGATGAATTTCCAACTTAAAAAATGATTTTGGTAATATTGCAGAATATCACTATAACCATGGTAATATTCACTTTTAAAAATGATGTAAAATAAGAAAAGCAAAAGAGAAAACAATACTCTGGAGTCATCTGCTGTTTCATTATTTTAAAAAATTATAAAGAAAAATATTTTTCTAAAATTAGACCTAAATAATTTGACATTTAAAATCTAGTTTAATCAGATATGTAAAGGTTGTAGCGCTTGGTGTTCAGAAGCAAGTTATTGATTTAATGTATATAAAGTTGTCTTCAAGTGTAGAAACTTTAATTTGAAAGGATTTTTTTGGAGGGGAAAAAAATATTTTCTCACATTGCCAAACTCCTAAAATTCCCAAGTACAAATTTATTCCTTTTACTTAAGAGAAAACAGTGCTTTGTCTTCTTCTGTATACTTGCAAGTGATATACTGAGATGTGACAATAAAATATAATTTTACCATAACTTGACAAGTAAGGAACTATCCATTTACTTACATTGCAGGGTGGTATTAATTCCTCGTTATGGGGGGAAAAATGGGAAAGCTTGCTTAGCAGTGAGACTTGAGTTTCAGAGTTCAGTTATTATATTTAAATCAGGTCAGATCCTCAAACCCCTTTATGACTCTGGTGGTTCGCTTCACAGCGTTTTATAGCCCTCAGTGGTTTTGAGGATGGTAGATACCAGCTCAGACTGCCTTTGCTTGAATTGGTTAGACTTTGTTCTTGAAGCTCTAGGAAGGTTGGGCATTTGTACATTGTACCATGGGAATGAATCAAAGGAAATATAATGTGGCAATAGTAACACAAATACTGTAGAGGATTTCGTTATGTCACTCCATACATTTTTTAAAAAATCACATCGGTCTATAACATTGAAAAGTTAAACCTGATAATTTTGTCCATTGACTTTGTTTGCATTATTCATTAAGCACAAATCAATCTTTGATGTCCCAGTTTATCCCATATCATTAAAACCTATTAACTAGCACTAGGTAAACCCATTTCTTTTATCTCTTTCATATTAATATTTCTGCTAAATTAAAAAATTCTTAGCACCTTAAATAATTGCATTATGTATTGTGATTTTATTTTAACAGCTATAATTTAAGGCAATTATGAGACAACTTTTATATTTTAATTATTAGGTATGACAAGTTTTTAGTACACTGGAAATATAATAAGTGATTGATAAATAGCTATTGAATTATTTATTTATGTTTCAACTTAAATATGTAGCTACATGTCTTTTCTTGTTTGACAATTTCATATTTTATTTTTAATTTTATGTAGACCTTATTGGTCTTTATTTCACTCTACCCAGTTTTATTGAAGTAAAATTGACAAATCAAAATTACATGTATTTATGAGAAACAATATAATGTATTCATATATGTGTACATTGTGAAATAATTATCACAAGTTAGTTAATTAACTTATACATAAACTTGTATAGCTATCATTTTCTGCATATCTTTCTAAGATAGATTTCATTTCTACTAAGGGTGAAATATGTCTAGACTTTACTATTGTGAGGTTAAAAATCTTATTACTTTAAAAATTCAAATAGTGAATTTAGCTTTCCAAAATATATCATTGTAATAATAAACTTTCAAAGCTTTTGTATAATTTCAGAATAGTCAATTCTAAAATACTTATCTGACAAAATGTTTTAAGAAATAAATCTATGGGGCCAAATATATACAAAGTTAGATGAAAAATTATTCTACTGGTGTTGTTATAGTGATTAGTTTCAAAATTGTAATTTAAAACAAGCATATCCTTTAAAAAAAGGAGAGAGAAGTTAAGTATCAATTGCATCAAAGTAATCTAAATCACAACTGTACTTCAAATCACTTTTTTTGAAAATTAGCATTTCTTTAAAAATATATATTTATCTTGTACTCTACAATATATAAAAAGAAATGTCTCACTTCCCCAGAGAAAATACCTCAAGATTTTAAAAGAAAATGCAAAATGTAAAGTTAAGCAATGCAATACCATAATTGATATGGAATTATTTGCATTTAAGAAAGCATAATTTTATAGTGTAAAATATAGCAATGGAACAGAAATAAATCCGGGATATTTTTAGCCAAAAAAAAAAAAAAAATCCACTAGTAAAATAACATGAAGTGACACAAATACAGAAAAATATAATTTATTCAGAATGATACTATCTCTGCGGATAATAATCTCCTTCACAAGTACTAAAAGTTGAATTGAGTAGCCTTTTCTTTTAGTCGGTTTAAAGCAGGACTTATATTAAATATTATAATTGATATAAATTAGTAGTCTACTAAAGTATAATAAAGTTTAATAGCTTATTTTATTTAGATTGAAAAATAATTTATTTAGAAAGTAAATTAGAGAGAGAGAGAGAGAGAAAGAGAGAGAGAGAATAGAGATTCAGCTCCCCAAGACAAGGAAGGGGATCAAAGCTAGGAAACACTACGATGGCCATTAATAGCTTATTAAATGTTTCTTTATGCTGACGCATTTTTTTTTTACGTATGTGCATGAGAAAGATATACTGCTTGGGAGTTAATGAAGATAATTATAACACAACAGAATACAATTATATTCAGCAAGGCTTTTACAATTTTAATTATTTTTCTAGTTTTGTTTTTATGTTCCATTTTGACAGGGTGATGGATGTTGTTAAATATTACTTAGCATTTCTTCCTTCTCCCTTTTATGTTTCCTCTTCTAAAATAAGGTAAATGTACTAAAAATTTACACTTCTCAGACCCTAGGCTGCTAAAAGTACCTGAGTTAAGTTAGGTTTTGATAACAGGAAGCACTTGAGTGAATGACAGAAAGAAGACGAGGAGGACTTCTTTTCTGGCAACAAAGTCTTGAAAACACAGTCCCTTGTGGCTGCTGAATCCAGGTGCCAGGACGTGGTCTTCAGATTCATGACTTGCAGGCAGCTGTGGTGAGAGTAATAGAAGTTTTAGTAATGGCAGGTGTTTTCTGACCTTTGCAATTCAGGTAGAGTAGATTTATCTTGAAACTCATCATCACACACTAGTCCACACATTCTACTCTTCTACTCAACTAATGATGTTGTAGGAACCTTACTTTCTATATTAAATAATTTCCAGCAGGAAACAGTTCTGTTTCTTTTACTGATTGGGCTGATTAAGACACTAAGTATGTCATGAATTCTTCCATACATACTAAGATACAACCCCCAATGACAGAACTAAACTTTTATTTAGCTGTAATAAGAGTTACTTTTTGAAAAAATTCCTTCAACGAAAGCTTATTTCACTTTACATTCAAAGAAGTACTTCTTAACACTCTAACCAATTTATCTGTACTGAGAAAGAGTCACAAGGGAGTCTGGCATTGAAAAATGTGATTGTGTAATTAGTAAGTACTGTAAAGAATATGGACCCTAGAATATCCAATCATTTTCCTGGTCATTTCTTCAATTATGTACAACTTAAATTTATCTTTTTCTCTCTAAATTTAAAGTTCTTCAAATACGAATAAGGTGACAAGAATAGATAACACTTATATCATGGTTAATTCTAATATTCCACATACTGGCCAGCTTCTGGCTAGGACATTTAAGTCTAGACCAGGTTAAAGCCAAAGAGGTTACACATCCATGTAACAGTTGCACAAAGAAAGGAAATATTCTTCTCAAGTTTTGTTTGCTTATTGCAATTTTATTCAGAGCTCCCCGAGAACTGCCCCTTAATACTTACAATATAGAATTAAAACTATTACCAAATTTGTTAATAATAAAACTGCCATATCATGATAAAATAATGAAATCAACCTGAATTTAAACAACTGCTTTAAAAGTTAGTGACTGAAAACTTAAAAATATATATATATATATATTTAAATCAAAATGTGTAAAATTGAATACATATTAAAACAAAATGTACAAAACTGATAAAATAATTTGTCAGAATATTTCGTAATGTTGGTGAAATTCCTGTTAACAAACCAACCGTGGTAACTCTAATTATAGTAAATCCCTCATTTTGCCTCTCAGCTCCCCCCTCACCCCTCTCACCCCTCCTCCACGTGACTGCCCCAACCTTCCAGTAAGCAGTTAACCACATCCTGCTTGATGGAAAGCCCAGACAAGCTGTTCTGTAACTGCTCAAGATAAACCATTCTATAATTGTTACTGTTCTGTTAGTTGTTCTATAACTGAGCAGCCCAGATAAGCTGTTCTGTAACTGCTTGAGATAAACTGTTCTGTACTTGCTACAGTTCTGCTAACTGGTCTGTAACTGAAATTTTCTGTATGCACCCCACCCGACTCTGATAAAATAGTGGCTTTGGCCTTTATAAACCCCTTACTTGTTCCATTCAGGGTTGAGAGATTCTTTCGGGCATGAGGCTCCTCTCGACCACTGACAATAAAGGACTCAATATTTGACTCTCAGTGTGCTGGTGACTCCTTAGTCGCGGTACAGCTACAACATTGGTGGTGTGGAAATGGAAAATATGAGTGTTAACATTTAAAGAATTTAGTGAGCAGAAATTGAAAATTGTTGGTTTAGTATAGGAGCACACATAAAGCCATCTAAGGTCTGGAGTACAGTTTTAGCTCTAGCACTTAATTAGCTGTTTAATTTTGGGTAAGCTATTCACTTCCTCTGAACCTGAATTTCTTCATGTAGAAAGTGACACTGTTAAAATCATCTTGCATGTGTTTTGTGAAACTCAAATTGAAAAAAAGTATGTTGGCATATTCTACAGCCATTAAAATAATATTAGAATGATGTGTTTTTTGATCTACATTATGGTAATTAGATTATTTAAAAATATTCACCTAAGCTTTATTGTTACCAGAATTTCTGTTTTGTTGCCTTTTCTAAATAGCATTCTATCATCCTTGTCAGTTAGTTTATACTTATTAATGCCATAATTATGTTGCATTTAGTTTCACTAGTATGGGACAAGTTAAAAATAGCTATGTGCTTAACCTCCCATGTTGAAATTAGAAAGGAAAGGACAGAGAAACCTTCACCCCTATGTAGGAATGGGTTGTAGCTGAGAAGAGAGCAAATATGCGGAGAAAAGATTCAGACACGCTTGCTGTTAGGAGACACAGAGAACAGAAGAAGGTGGTTGACATCAGTGGGAAATGGAAGGAAGCATGTTAATTTTTTCTTGCTGCATAACAAATTACCATAAACTTAGTGGCTTGAAACAACAGATGTCCAGTGTCTCACAGTTTCTTGGGGTCAAGAGTCGGATGGGCCTTAGCTTGGTTCTTTGCTTCGGGATCACATCAGTCTTCATAAATATGTCAGCCAAGCTGCATGCTCATCTATGGTCTTCACGGGCAGAGCATTCACTTCCAAGCTCATTCATGTTGCTGAAACCTCAGTTCTTTTGCTGGCTGTTGGCCTGAAGAGGTCCTCATTTTCTAAGGACAGCTTCCTCTTCCACATGTGGTCCCTACCATAAGTAGTGTGCAATCAAGTAGTCTATTTCTCCAGGACCAGTGAGCAGCAAAAGAGACTCCAGGGCAGGTCTGCTTAACATGTCATTTTCCTTAACCTTCATATTCTTATAGAACATATTTTTGTATGGCATGAGTTATTTTAAAAGACAGTCAAATATAATAAAGCAAATAACTAATAAAATGACACCATGTTCATTAAATATGCAGCAATATATCAATATTTTAATTATTTTCTAATAAAAATATATTATATTCTTTATATATGCACGGAACTGCTTAGTATATACCCGTTAGACAGTAACTATTCAATTAGCTATTTCACAGATGTTATTTTATATGTGAAATTTATTTAATCCTCACTGCTACACTTTGGTTCAAAGTTGTTACAGTCTGTTTAGTGTTTGAACACAAAAACTTAGGCTCCAGGTGCTAAGGTTAACTTACCCCAGACCAAAGCTCTTGGCGAGTGAAAGATTTTGGATTTAGAACCACAAGCTTTTTTGCATAACTTATCCCTGTAACCAATATGTGGCACTCGCCATTTAACTCCATGAATAATGAAAACAACTGAGAATCCTCTTCATCAAAAATTGATGAAATACATAAACATAAATATTCATAAATATAAATAAATATTCAGAAATCCCCTGCTCAACAACTTTTAGAAATTTTTCTGACTTAAAATTTGCTTCATAAACAAAAATGGCATCAAAACACCATTTTAGATCCCATCCTACCCCATATATCCACCATTGTACTTGCTACTACAATCAGGAGCAAAAATTCCTAGTTTGGGACATATATTTTGTTCACAGAAACACTAGAATAAGTGCCTCTTCTTAGCATGCAGCACTCTACCAATTCTATTGATCATTTCCAGTGGCTAAGCTTTGCAATTCAACTTTGTAAGAAAAACTGAATCAATTGTTTTAAAAAGGCATATAAGCCAACTAAACATGATGAGAAAAAAACAATAAATTGAACACCAAAAACTCAATTACTGTGCAAGGACATGGCAAAATTATACTAAATCTAGATTTTCTTTCTTTACCATTAATGCTACAATGTCTTGAAAACCTTGCCCTCTAATTTCCTTTACTAACAGTTGACACACTTTGATATCTGGCACATATCCTGTGATCTTTGCCAATTTTTAAGTTTGTGATGGATATATTCAGTAGTGAAATCCAGAGCTGAAACTCTTGATATTATTATTCTCCTTCTTTGAAAATTGAGGGAAATATAAATTTTCTGATAAAATATTTTATAAAAACTAGTACATAGTTTTCAATTTATGAATACAAAAAACAAAGGAATGTTATTACAAGAGAAAGTTTGGTACAGGAGTGAGTGTAAGCAACTTTGGGGCAGTTTAGTTCTCTCAATTAATGAAGAAATATTGCTTTTACAATCACTGAAAGCAGAAAAAAATCTCTTCTTCTCTGCCTGAATATATTATCTGGTAGTATAAAGTCATACTGATATGCATGTGAATATTTACTTTTAGTCTTTTTATTTGTAAAATGAAAAAAACCACAAAAATATTTCTCCAGTCAAACCATTATTTCATGTATCCCAATAAGAATGCCGCACTTTCTTTAGAAAGAAAAGTAATCAAATATTATATTTATATTTGATGTATATTATTTTTCTAAATATGACAGGCATATTCATCTATAAACCACAAAAATCTTGAAGCGGTTGTGAATATTTTTCTTTTCCCACATGTTTTTTGTACGCATATGGAATTCACACTCAATAATTTTAATTGATAAACATTAATATTTTTGAATATGTACTCCATTGCAGAAACTTCACAAAGTGCTTTATAGTTTATATATTGAACTATATTTAGGTAACCAACAAATATTGTTTGGGCACCAAACACTATTTATCTATTGTGTTGTTGTTACTTGAATGCTAGCTTTATATGAGTCCTATATGGTATATTTTCTTATCTTATTCAAAGACTTATTATTAAATAACACAGGCGTTTTTGCAATATAAATACACAGATTATATCTGAATTGTTTACTGTGCAGTTATTTGTATTGCATACAACTATTTGCGACTTTTATTTAATCATAATCCTTGTCATAATTGTGGGATATATTGTAACTGTTTAACGTTGCTAGTATATGAGTATAAAATAACATCCAATCTAGTGACATTCCTAAGTAAGCTAGAAATGTTGAGGAAGATGAAAAGTGTCAGAAAAATGTTGGTCACTCTAGAAGCAAGTTAAATTCTACCTTTGTGTTTGCTCCCCTGATGAAGACAAAAGCCTGCCCAGAGTTTTAATGACTATGACATCAGAGGCTTTGTAAAGCACCCATCCACTTGCAGGTCACTAGTGGCAACTGGAGCATAAATCTGGAAAAATATAATACAGCAAAGTTCTGTGTGTATGTTGTAAATTTATATATGCATGTATGTTTGTATGTGTATGTATGGTGTCTCTGTGTGTATATATACATATATGCACCAAGATATGTGCATGTATATATACGCATACATTCACAAGGGAAATTCAAAAGAAAGAATTAACAAGAAATTGCAATGTCACATATTTTCACGTTTGCAAGCTACATGGGAACTGTAAGTCTATATGCATTTTCTTTCATTATGCATGGCACAAGGAATGTAAATTATAAGACCAGGGTGGGGAGCGAACACAACGTCAATAAGGGTACCTGATCTCAAACTAGGCAAAGTGGGGACCAAAGGATGGGTCAAAAACTACCTGTACGATAACAACTTGCATACCTAATCCTGAATTGTACCCTGCATTTAAAACGATATTTAAAAAAAAAGAAGTTAACAAACGTGCAGGGGTTGTTTGATTATTAGTTTCCTAGGTTTTACAAAAGCTAAGTATAAGCCATTTCTCGGAAGCAAAGTACTTTCGCATATATATTCATTAAAACAGGAGAGATTATCTAGTTCAAACTGTTTGGGTACAAAAAAGAATGACAATTGAGAGACAAACCAATGTGTTAAAAACTCACCAATTTAAAAGCGAGGATCAAAGTCTAAGCTCTTCAGGAGCCTATAGGCCATGTCCAGCTGTGGAAAATTGGGAAGCTCGTATATTTTTTAAAACGCAAATTGCTTCTCAAATGAGGTTTAGCTTATTACTTGATGATACTTCACTAATAAGTGAGGAAAACAGATAATATGCAATACAACAAGATGAAATTTGAACAATTACATTTTGTCCTTTCTGAATTAGGAAAATATTAACTGTAAGAATTCAACAAAGCATGCGATCCATGTTGTTTTACTTAGTCTTAATTCATTGTGCTAATAAACTCAGTGTTGAAGAAACTTGCATTTTAATTTCCATGATTTTATTTCCACAAAAAATGAGTAGGTGGTTAACGAAAAGAAGACAGGCCAGTGTTATATAGTACTTATCTAGTTAGTAAAGAACGCTTAGCAGTTGCTTTCTGCAAACAGTTTTGTATGAAAATAACACTTTAAATGATGAACAAAACTCCATGTACAATATTAAAACAGTGCAAAAGAAATTTCCAGTAATAAAAAATTCTCACATTTCAAAGTTAAAAACTGTATAGACAGCATGTTGAGAAAATAATAATTCATGAAATCCAGTCATCAGCACTAAATAGTTTTAATTTTGCAAAAAAGTAGCTTGTAAATAAAATAATTATTACACCCTCATTTTATATCTCAAATTATTTTCATATATAATATTTTAGAGAATTGCATATCCACAACTAAATTGAAGAAAACTCCTTGCCAAGAAAATAACCATGTTTAAATGATTTTAAAATGTTAAATTGTGTCCGACATAAAAGAAAAAGATTCGCTTCTTCAAATATTATTTTTAAATAAATCAGTTGTTTATAACTTATTGAATGCATGTATAACATATACATTAAACATTAACATTATAACTGTTAAAACTCTTCCCAAAAATTACTACAGCATGAATACAAACTTCCAACATCGCTTTCCAACATTTAACAAAACAGATATAGTTAAATACAAATGGAGAACTAGCACACATGAATCAGCCCTGAAATAATAAGAGGATGTCAAAGTCATGGCATCAACTTTGATGAACTTCTACTATTAGACCATTATTAGTGTAAACTGTAATAACAATAGAAGACGGTGTTTCAAATAAATCATGGCAAAAATAAATTATTAAATGTATGCTTTAATAAAAATTAGTAAAATAGCAAGTAAAATTGGTTTATTTTATTTTTAAATTAACATCAAAATACATGCTAAAGGAGTTCAACATGTAAATATTACACAAAGATCCCTGAAATATTGAAGAAAAGTTAGGACAATATTTATAATTTAGGATAAGTGAAATTCTTCAGAGAAAAATAACAAAGGCAAAGTACTAAAAGGAAAATAAAGATTTTTTTTACAAAATTAAAAGTGACAACTTTTGTTGTTAATAAATAGAGTAAAATTTAAATGATAAACTAAGATAAAATAAACTTATGTACAATGAGATACCACCTAACTCCAGTAAGGAAGGCCATCATTAATAAATCAAAAAACAAAAGATGCTGCTATGGGTGTGGAAAAAAGGGATTGG
>NW_007258733.1:783305-812076 GCF_000164805.1 Carlito syrichta
TAAGAATTCAACAAAGCATGCGATCCATGTTGTTTTACTTAGTCTTAATTCATTGTGCTAATAAACTCAGTGTTGAAGAAACTTGCATTTTAATTTCCATGATTTTATTTCCACAAAAAATGAGTAGGTGGTTAACGAAAAGAAGACAGGCCAGTGTTATATAGTACTTATCTAGTTAGTAAAGAACGCTTAGCAGTTGCTTTCTGCAAACAGTTTTGTATGAAAATAACACTTTAAATGATGAACAAAACTCCATGTACAATATTAAAAAGTGCAAAAGAAATTTCCAGTAATAAAAAATTCTCACATTTCAAAGTTAAAAACTGTATAGACAGCATGTTGAGAAAATAATAATTCATGAAATCCAGTCATCAGCACTAAATAGTTTTAATTTTGCAAAAAAGTAGCTTGTAAATAAAATAATTATTACACCCTCATTTTATATCTCAAATTATTTTCATATATAATATTTTAGAGAATTGCATATCCACAACTAAATTGAAGAAAACTCCTTGCCAAGAAAATAACCATGTTTAAATGATTTTAAAATGTTAAATTGTGTCCGACATAAAAGAAAAATTTTCTTCAGAGAAAAATAACAAAGGCAAAGTACTAAAAGGAAAATAAAGATTTTTTTTACAAAATTAAAAGTGACAACTTTTGTTGTTAATAAATAGAGTAAAATTTAAATGATAAACTAAGATAAAATAAACTTATGTACAATGAGATACCACCTAACTCCAGTAAGGAAGGCCATCATTAATAAATCAAAAAACAAAAGATGCTGCTATGGGTGTGGAAAAAAGGGATTGTTTCTACACTGATGGAGGGAGTGCAAGCTAGTTCAACCTCTATAGGATGGCAGTGTGATGATTCCTAGAAGAACTAAAAACTGACCTTCCATGCCATCCAGCCATCACTGTCCTGGGAACATATCCGGAGGAACATAAATTATTCTACAAAAAAGACATCTGCACGCACATGTTTATTGCGGCTCTATTCACAATAGCAAAAACATGGAACCAACCCTACTGCCTACCAAAAGTTGACTGAATAAAGAAAATGTGGTACATGCATGATGGAGTATTACGCAACCATAAGGAAGAACAAAACCATGAACTTTACAGCAACTTCAGTGAATTTGGAGACCATCATACTTAGTGATCTGTTACAGAAACAGAACTGAATACCACATGTCCTCACTCATAAGTGGGACCTGAACATTAATCACATGAACACAAGGGAGGGATCAGCATTTGCTGGGCACCACTAGGGAAGGGAGAGGAAGACTGGTACATGTAGCAACACAAAGTCTACCTGGTCCTATACCAGGGAGACTAAGGGACAATTGGAGGCGCAAACACCCCTGCAAGCACCCTACTTGTTTAGTTAATCCTTACTGTTCCCCACATCTCTAGAATAAAATAAAATTTAATTAAAAAAAAAAAGAACAAGCTTGTGTTTTATAACATTGGTATGAGTCCTAGAGTCCAAAGGTCAGAGATGGTTGAGTTCCAATACGCAAAGACAGGAGTATAAAAGTGTTCCAGCTCTAGGAGAAAGAATTGTCTTCCCTCTGTTGGTTTTGTTTTATTTGGGCTCCACCAAGGGTATGGTGCCAGCCAACATGGAAGGCAAATCTTCCCTACACAGTTCACCATTTTCCTCTGGAAATGCTCTCACAGTGACATCCAGAAATAATGCTTTATCAATCCTCTCTTTAATCCAATCAAGCTGACACCTAAAATTGGGCTTCACAGGTATGTTACTCAATCAGAGCCAATAGAAGTAAAGAGTTGTTTGCTGGAGTCTGGGGGGAAAGAGTGATATGAGAATGTGAGTCTTGAGTTTCTAGCAGTTTCTCAGACTGCTTGTCTCTGTCCTATCATTTCTCTACAAATGCATTATTCTTTGTTGAAGAGGCTATACCAGTTGAAGTTCTAAGCCATCTCTTGCGGCTACTCTTGGTTGAGGTTTCTACTGCATAATGTATGCTTTTTTTCTCTTGTTAATCTTTTTGTTAAAGGACACCATCTGAGAATCTAAAATGAGTAGAAGTAAAGTTTTGGTTCCCTTACACATTTAAACTTTAGATAAGTAAGATTGCTCTGTGGATGAAATTTCAATAAGCTCTAGTTTTATATCTATTTTTGGCTACATTTAATTCTTAAATACACTGAAGTCACTTCTAATGGGGAAAAGAAGAATGATAAGATTATCAGTTAACTTCTGGACATTTTCATACATGAAGCGTAGGAAACTTCCTGAAGAATGATTTGTTTTCTCTACAGTATTTTGCCTGAAATGTGTGAACTGTAGTTGGAGTAGTAATGCATGAAATTTTATTCTAAATAGTTGCAATTTGCTTTCAATTGGATTATTTCCATAATTACTCAATTTTAGATTGGTAAGAAATGTATTGTCTGCTTACTTGACAATAGTATCATAGGTATATGAGTACCTAAATATGCCATTACTGTGGTAACAAGATCCCAACGGATTATCTAACATGGAAAATAACTTTATCAACCTCTTCCTGATTTTAGCTCCACTATCACACTTGGTAAGAATCATTAACAGTAGTTCTCAAAAGTTTATACAATGCTTGCCAAACTAAGGTAAAGTTGACCCATTGGCAACCTGAAATCAGTTCCTTCAAATTCCATTTATATAACAGCCCACAGCTCACAGCAAATTATTGATTTTCTAGAGTTGAGCATTAGTCAAGACAAATTCTAAAGACATTTATCTATGCAAAGGGTACTCTAAGGATAATCATAAGGAGACTATAAGGAGGCATAAGGAGAACAGTTCTTACTTATATTTATTTTCTTTGCGTTGTCAATTGAGAAGAAATAGAGTTTTAATTATCTGAGTGTAAATAAGATGAGTCATATAATAAATTATTGACAGAAGAAGCAGACATATCTATAAATCCACAGATTATTTAAATAATTTTTTGTGAATGAATCCTGCAGAAAAATAAGAAAGGACAAACTAAACACTACTCGTGTAAATTTCTATATTTTCACAGCTTATTAGTGATTTTATAATAACTTTTAGTACCTCTATTATATAGGATATGGAGATAGCAACACTCACACAGTAAATCACTAAATAAACACATTGATTGTACAATGTCTTCTAATTATTTAATGGCTAATAGGTAACAAAAAATGGTGCATCCAAGACAATATGTTATTACCGACTCAATATAAGGGCTCCACATAATAATTTTTAAAAATCTATCTATCATTTCAAAAATACTAAAGTAGATATTTGTATACATTTGATGACACACTAATTGGTAAGACAAATGAATAATACTTTTATTTCCCTTTGGTAGATACTATGAGTAATATTTTTCATCATTAATAATTACTATTTGTAATCACCAGTAAACATTATTCCATATGTGGTTTAGACATTAATAAAAGCAAAAAGATGTGAACTATAAAACCGAATTTTTAATTTTACAGAATTTTATGTGTACATAATAAAGTCATTTTTATTTTCCAGTTGTTAGCTTCCTGATTGCTAGAACTAATATAATGGTGCCCATGCAGTCTATCTGAAGTTGTTGTTAATGTTTAATGTAAATTTTTTTCATTTTTTTTTTTGGATTCAGTGTCTCACTCTGTTGTATAGTCATAGCTTACTGCAGCCTCCAACTACTGGGTTCAAGTGATTCTCCCGCATCAGGCTCCCAAATAATTGTTGGGACTACAGGTGCACACGACCACATCCAGCTAAACATTCTTTTAATTTTTTGTAGAGATGCAGTCTCGGTGTGTTGTCTAGACTGGTGTGAAACACCTAAGCTCAAACCATCTTCCAACCTCCACCTCCTAATGTGCTAAGATTACAGGAATGAGCCACCACACCCAGCTGAATAATGTTTTATCATGTTAACATGCCATTGCAATAAGAAAATACATGTTTCATCAAGTTACTATAAAAAGGAGGCATTACTTCTTTCTAGTTCACTGCAAAATTTTTGGCACAATGACTTGCATACTAAGTACTCTATGTTAAACACATATGCTTGTGCTATAGTTGTGATTTTAAATTCTGAACATTTTCATGTATTGGACTACTGATCTGCAAATATGTTTCTTAATAAAAGCAATATTTTATTATTGTTTTATAAAAATAGTTTACAGTTTTGTACTTATATTGTTTAGTTTTCTTGCAAGTTGTGTACATAATGTTTCTGTGCCTTCACTTTACAAGCAAGTAAAATAAATTATGAAATTATCAAGTACTGTATTAACAATATTGTTTATTAATATTTGTAAACTTGGCATAATTTTTGAGTTTCAAATGAGTAACTTTTCAAATTTTAACCAAAATATTTTTAAGTTCCAGTCTGCTGGAGGACATATTTTTTAAATGCTACGTACTAAATTGCAATTAATTTTTCTACCTCTTTGAGCACATTTAAGTATGAATTTGTTACTTTAATTAAACTGAATAATTCAAATATTAAATGAAACTGTGTAACCTCAACTAATTGAAAAGCAAGTGGGCTGATTACTGAATATGAAGACAGACTTAAAAATGCAGATTTCTGAATTAAACCCATGTTAATTTTAAATATCCTGAAAAATTATATTCTTATGAATCTAAAATAAAAGAAATATTCTTACTTTTGCTGCAAGGGTGTGTGTGTATGTGTGTGTGTGCATGTTTGCATGTATGTGTATTAAATTAGACTATTACATCAAGTTGTTTGGTTGTTGTGTGTCATTTGGATGATTGTCCAATACATTTTATCTTTCTTGATCAAAATATGCAAGTGTCATACTTGAGAAGAATCATTGATTAAAATATAATACTAATCATTGTTTAACTTTATCAAGTTAGGATTTTTACATTTGTGAAATCTTTACTGAATTAACAAATACGTATGAAGGAACAAATGTCAGGGAAAAAAATCTATGTAGCTTTGTTTTAATTACAGTGACATTAGAATGGGTTGTCTAAATGTGAATTTGTCTGATTGAAAAAAGGGCTATCTAAAGTAGATAGATATAGTTAGGTTCAATAAATATTATAGTTACAGTGATATAAAAATATTAAAGAACAAAACTCCTTCTAGCATTTTAAATAAACAAAGCAACCCATGTTAATTATTTAGATTTCAGTTAAAAAATTGATTTAATTGTCACAATGAAATTTCACAGTGAATTAACAACGTTGTTAGATTCCTTCCTTAAATTTAGTATATGACCCTATAAATCTCATTTTCCAATGAAAGTAGTTCTTATCTTAGATGCTTTGAGTTGCCTTTAACTAAAAACGTATCACCTTATCTAGTTCTATTTTGTTGCCCCTTTGTTGGTATAAAATTATATGCTTTAATATAAACTCACCTCTAAATGTCCAAGTACATTTAAAGAATAGCTGAGAATTTTCAGATTACTTTTTATTCCATTATTTTTGTAAATTTCTTTTTATCCTGCTAATTAGATCAGAGGGAGAAATGTCAACATCTTATGACTATGTGTAGAACCACTGTAGGTCTTAGAAAAGCTCTAATACTACCACGTTTACATTTTGACAGTAACTCAAATCTAATTATGAATGCAAGCTAATTGTTCCCAGGTATTAATTGTTGAGTACTTGATTTATTCCTCAATACCTATCAGAATTGCTTTCTAAAAACCAGCAACCATTCACCAAAAGGGTTTACGAAGTTTTACTGTCACTTGGGCAATATCATTGAATAGTCAACTATTAATTTTTGCTCTTGGTTTCATTACCAATGAAAGCAAATTCGTTCTTTCTTTTCCCTTCTTTTAATTTTTATTTTAAAATTGTGGGGTACAATTCAGGGTTAGGTATACAAATATTGCAAATTTGTTCTTAGTGATAAACTTACAACTGTTCTTCATGCTGCTCCAGTAAAAATAAAATAAAATAAATGTGTATACTCTTCTCATTTAATGATTCTTCAATAAAGCAATTGAATAAATTATTGAAAGCGATCTTTAAAAAATGAGATGCTGGGCACAGTAACCCTTGCCTGTAATCCCAGCACTTTGGAAGACCGAGGCAGGAGGATTGTCTGAGCCCCGGGGTTTAAGATTACAATGAGGTATGATCTCGCAACTGCACTCCAGCATGAGTGACAGAGTGCGACCCCATTTCTAAAAATAAATAAATAAAAATAAAAAAATTAAGCAATGACAAAATAAATTTTATCCAAATGAAGTTTCATTCATTAGCCACTTCATACATTGGTTTCCTTTACTTTATATAGCACATTTCAAAACTTTTTATATTTATATTCTTAACTGGCAAATCTTGAGACTTTTTTTGAAGTAGATAAAAATATATCACTGGCATAGAGATTAAAGAACAGACAGAAGATATGCTTAGGTTTACTAAACAATATTAAAGGAGTTCAGAACATGCCCTAAAATGTGATTCTCTGGCATCTTGACTATTTTGAGTTAGAGGAACTTGAAAAGCAGCAAGAGAAAGAAGAAAACTGACCTTCCTTTTTAAAAAAAAAAAAAAAAAAAAACAAGAGATAAAATTCCCATGTGAAAGAAGTTCTCCCTATACCAATAAGAAAATACCAGTATCATTCTTATTATTAATGGTGGAAAGTTGAAGCTGAGGGAAATCTCTACAATCTTTGTTAAATTCACTCTTGTCCTCCTAGTTGCTTTTCCACACAATTAAGTACCGCAACCCAAGGTCCTTTGCCTTGCCACACTTCCATAATTTGCTGCAATGTCACATAGAACTGCTGGTATCTAACTGCATCTTTGGGTCTTCATTTTCTTCTGAAGTTTCCTGAGCCATGTAACGCTCGTTATTAAATACATTAGTATGCCTTTCTCCTGCTGATCTGTTGTATGCACATTTAATTCTTGGACCTAGTCAAAAAACCCAAGAGAGTTGAGGTAAAATGTTGCCTTCCTTACAACATCTAACATAGAAAGACTCATTTTAAATTTCCAGTTCAAGAATATCATGTTTTCTGTATGATGCACGTGAGAATCTAAGTTCTCTCCAAGGCAATAATAAAACCAAAGCCTTTATTATCACACTAAAAGACGGTATTATTACAAGTATTATTCCCAAGCACAGTTTACACACGGAAGTAGGAATGATCTTGGGGCATTGCCTTTGTGTGGACATAGTTTCTGGCCTTTGGCTTTCCATACATAAGAAAATTCAGGGGGGGAGGGGAAGGGAGATGGGATTAATGATAGTAAATATCTGTCTGGGGACGGGGAGACACCTCTTATCAACAAGGGTGCCTGAACGAAGCATATTTGTATACCTAACCCTTAACTGTACCCCACAATATCATAATAAAAAATATTGATTATTCAAAAAAAAGAAAATTCAGCATTGTGAGTGGAATGACATAATCAGTTTCATATATTCATCCACTGAATAAAGTGATACTTACTCTGAAAGGCTATTTATTGATGCCCAGTATATGCCAGTATATGATACATCGTTAAAATAAAGATCATTCTTCATTCTGCCACATTTTCCTGCACCAATAAAACAATTGGAAGCAATGTAAATTTATGTTTGGGAAGTTTATTCTTGAATACTGAGCCAGGCAAGAAAAACTAGTTGAATAATATTGATATCTACTGGTATAAAATTCTGATGGTTGTATGTAACCATCTCTGATTTACAAAGAACTGCTGGAAATATTAATTTCTTTCTTTATACAACTCTTTCAGGCCATTGCTAGCAAAATACAGATAAACTCTGCTTCTTCATGTTTTCTTTTAATAATTCCAGAATCCTGCTATTAATAGGATGTGTATTTCATTGCACAGTACAATTTTTTGATTTACAATTATATTTCAATTCTATTTTGCTGCAAATTCACCTCAGTTATCTTAGTTGAATTTCTCATTATACACATTATAGGTATTCACATACTGTCTTGATCTAGTTATATGAACTAATATTCTTGTTATTTTTTCTTAAATCGTTCTAAGATACAATAATAGTGGTATTCCTACTCTTCATCTTTTTGATAGTTTGAAACACAAATCAGACATTTTTGCTAATCTATCCTTTGTATTTTTTATAAGGTGGGTAGGAATATTGTAGAAATTAGATAATGAATTAATGTCCTTAAAAAATTGTGATTGCATACATTTGGAAGTAGCAATGCTAAGAGTGTGACATTTTCCATATTTTTATGTACCCTTTTTATTTTTTATATTTTATGTAGAGATGATAAATAAACTCAATTCTACCACTACTGCTTTATATAATTTTCACTCAAATACACTAGCTAATAATCTGAGAACTAACAAGGTGAAACTTAATGTCACCAGGTTTTCATATTTTAATTATTTACTAGTTTTATGCATTGAATATTTATTTTGATGAACAAAAAATGATTGGGAGGTTACCACGTGAAAGCACTGCACTAAATGCTAAAACAAACTGGAAAGAAAATGATCCCTCCTTCTGAATAGTTTAATATATAAGAAAGATGTGATGCATAAAGGCGAATTAAAGGTTATCTACACAAATCTGAGGTTGAATTGACTAAAAGTTATGATAATTATGCTTTTCTTTGAAGGATTCATGAAAACATATTAGTCACACAAAATTTCAATAGCCCTAAAAAGTTAAAAAATTTTGTCTAATAATCTGCATGTCGCTATGAAAAAATTTCAGAATTAACAACAGAAATATACATGGAGTCTTTCGGGAGAAAATCAGTAGCAATTTTCATAAATGTATGCACCTCTTCTCAGAAAAGACAAACCTTGAAAAGAAACCACCCTTCTAACTGTTTTTCAAGATAGTAAAGACTATTTTACTCTTGAATATAGTCCATTAATACCTTTTTACTTAAATAATTTTAGGCTATACCTCAGCCTATTCAGTGACTATTATAACAAAAATGATTTAAGGAAAAAAAATCATGTCCAAAGAAATAACATTTCAAAAAGAAATGTTAAGCCTGAAAAAGTCATGAATAAGACTTGCTGGCTATACATTTTTATTCAAAGTTCTTCACAAATATTGCCCCAAATATTCTCAGCATAGTCTTACATAAATTCTTATTATCCTAAACAAAAATCACAGATTATGTTGCCAGATTATTCCCTCTTAAATTAATAGAATGTTTAGAATATGGAACTGCAAATATACCCAATGAACATATAAAATTAACCAACAAAGACTTTAATGAGACTTTATTGAGACTTCTGATTTAAAAGAAATGAAAACTCTAGCAGCAATTAGGAGCTTGGTAAATAAAAGCAAAAACAATCTAAATTAAATGTGTTTCTTATTTACAAAAGTATGGATTATTCATTAAAATTCTCAATTCAAGATGAATAGACATAGAAAACGTCACCATAAGACTGCCTAGGAAGGTCTTTCATGACACAAAACATAAAGACTATGGAGGCATAGGACAATATATTATAAATAAAGAAAATCTGTGACATGAAAGTAAATTATAAAAATAAATTCTTTAGGATCACTAATACTATGGACGACAATAACTTTTTTAAAAGATAAACGATGAGAGATGAGACTTTAGAAAGCAACAAAAAGAGAAAAATTAGTAAAAAATAAACATTTTCTGTCCTAAAAGCAAGCAAACAGAAGACCTAAATCAGCTTATGAGAAAGGCTTACCCCAAACCAGGCAAAACTTAAGAGTGATCTGCAGTGATGTATAACAAGGTGAAACATATGAATTTTAAATTTAAATAATACATTTTGCACTCATTGAAGCAATAAAATAGGTGTCAATCTATGCATAAAACAGAAATATTCCTACACTTTTTGTAATCGAAAAACTACTAATATAATTGAGCAATATACAGAGTTCTGAGGAGGCAAAAAAAAAGTCAATTTGTCCATTTTTATATATGAAGAAAAGGCAGACCTGTTCAAAAGTTGAAAAACAAAGGATATATACAACACAGAAGTCCCGTTTTTTATCTTTGCACTTAAAATCAATAAACCTAAATATTTAATGTACAAAAATTTTGAAAACAACATTGCAGACTTTGACATAATTACCATTTAGTTAAAAAAGACATTTGTCATTTGCCATATGCATGAGCAAAAACTGTGAAATCAAATAAACATTCTAACATCAACGCTACTTTTCAGTTAACCTGTCTACCCAGAAGAAAAAAAAGTTCTATTTTGTTTTATGTTATTCTCATGAACGTAAATATAATAAAGAATATATTATTATTTTGCATGTTTTAAAATTTTCTATAACTACTATCGATTTCTATAACTTTGAATTTTGTTTCACATTTTGAGGCTTATCCATAGAATTATGTAGAGTCATCATATTAATTGTAATTCTGTACATTATAAGGTTGATCAGTTTTCTGTGGAAGAACGATGCGATTGTTCACATACTTGTTTTGTTTTGCTCTGTATTTAAATTGTATTTTTGTACAGCAGTTTTGATTCACAACAAAATTGGGAGAAAGATACAGAAACTTTCTATATACACTCGTCTGCAAATGTACGCTCTCCGCCTTTATCAATAACTCTCACCAGAGTGGTACACTTGTTACAACTGATGAAACTGCTTTGGCATCAGTATCACCCTAAATCCATAATTTGAATCGCTTCATTCTTGGTGCTGTGCATTCTATGGCTTTGGATAAATGTATAATGTCAAGTATCCTCCGTTATAGGACCTTATAGAGTATTTTCATTATCCTGAAAATTCTCGTTGCTCTGTTTATCACCCACTGGCCCCCGGCCTTCCCCCCCCACCCCACCCCGGTCCCTGGCAACCACTGATCTTTTACTGTCTCAGTAGTTTTGCCTTTCTGCAAGACTCAGAGTTGGCATTATATAATACAAAGCCTTTAAGACCGGCTTCTTTCATTTAGTAATACGCATTTAAAGGGTCACCATACCTATCCATGGCTTGATAGCTCACTTATTTTTAGCATTCAAAAATGCTGCATTCTCCACTCATTCACCTACTGACGGTGTCTGGGTTGTTTCCTAAGTTTAGCAATTATGAAGAAAGCTGATATAAATATCTGTGGGCAAATCTGTGTGTGGGCATAAGTTTTCAGTTCCTTTAGGTAGACACCAAGGAGCATGATTCCTAAATTTTATGGTAAAAGTATGTTTAGTTTTTTTGAAAACACTGCCCAACTGTCTTCTAAAGTGGTTGTGGCATTTTGCGTTCCCTTTAGCAATGGGTGAGAGTTCCTGTAGCTCCATTGTCTAGCCAATATTTGATGTTGTTGGTATTTTGGTTTTTGGCCATTCTAGTAAATATTTGGTGGCATTTTTGTTGATTTATTTGCATGTTTATGATATATGATGTGGAACATATTTTTATATGTTTATTTGCAATATATACTGTATACTTTCTTTGGTGGAGTGTCTGTTAGTCTTTGGCATGCTGTTTTAGTCAAGTTGTTTGTTGTTGAGTTTAAAGAATTCTTTGCATATTTTGAAAAATACCTCTTTACTGGATGTGTCTTTTGCAAATATTTTTCACCAGTCTCCAGCTCTAGCTTTTTTGTTGTTGGTGGTGGCGGTCTCTTGACATCGTCTTTCACAAAGCAGAAAATTTTACTTTGAATGAAGTCTGGTTTGTAATCATTCCTTTCACAGATTGTGCCTTTGATATTGTATCAATGTCAAACCCAAGGTCATCTCAATTTTCTCCCATTTTCTCTTCTAAGAAGTTTATAATTTTGCATTTTGCACTTAGGTTTGTGATTCATTTTGAGTTAATTTTTATGAAATGTGTAAGGTCTGTGTCTAGATTCATTTCTTTGCATGTGAATTCCAGTTGTTCCAGCACCATGTTTTGAAAACCCGATTTTTGTTTTATGATATCAATTTTTCTCCTTAATCAAATATTTTTATATTTGTAAGTGGGTCTGTTTCTGAGTCTTCTATTTCATTTTTCTTTTTTTCAGTTCTTTCGCCAATACCATTCACTCTTGATTTCTGTAGCTTTGTAATAAGTCTTAAATTCAGCCAGGGTCAGTTCCATGATTTTTTCTTCTCCTTCAAAATTGTGTTGGCTTTTATGGTTCATTAGCCTTTCAATATAAAATGTAGAATTACTTTGAAATACCCACAAAATACCTTGCTAGGATTTTTAATTGGGATTGTGTTAAGTCTATAGATCAAGTTGGAAAGTACTCATATTTTGACAATATTGAGTCTTTCTATTCATGAGCATGGAATATCTCTCTATATAGGTTTAATTTAATTTATAGTATCAGAATTTTACAGTTTTTCTCATATTGTTCTGGTACATATTTTATGAGATTTTAACTTAGGAATTTCATTTGGGGTGGGGAGCTAGTGTAAATGGTAGTACTTTTTCTTTTTTGCTGTTTGTAATTTTTTTCTTCTTTTTTTAAAGATGTGGGGTAAAATTCAGGATTAGGTATACAAGTGGACATTGTACAGATAAAGTTTGAGCCTCTCTTTGATCTCCACTTTGCCTGGTTTAAGATCAGTTACCCTTATTGATGTTACTCTTCTGCCTCCACCAACTGCTCAAAGAATTCCAAGAAGGCACAAAAAAATGGAAAAATGTTCCACGCTCATGGATAGGAAGAAACAACATTGTTGAAGATGTCCATCCTGCCAAAGGACAGATAAATTCAAAGCAATACTCATTAAACTACCAATATCATTCTTCTCAGACCTGGAAATGACAATACAGAAATTCATATGGAAACATAAATGACCATGAAAAGCCAAAATAATCCTCAGCAAAAAAAAAAAAAAAAGTATGAGGTATGAGGTATCACACTTCCAGACTTTAAACTTTACTATAAGCCCACAATAATAAAAACAGCCTGGTACTTGTATAAGTACAGGCATATGGATCAATGGAACAAGGTAGAGATTCCAATAAGCAAAACCTCAATTTCTCAACCAATTCATCTTCAACAAAGCCTCCACCAACAAATACTTGAAAGAGGAGAAACTATTCAGTAACGGGGTGCTGGGAAAACTGGCTGACCACATGCAGAAGATTGAAACAGGACTCCTATCCATCACCATACACAAACATCAAGTTTAAATGATAATATGTTTTCATTTTCAAATTCTTCTTGTTATTGTTGGCACATAGAAACGTGATTGATGTGTTTACTAACCTTGTAACATGATCCTTGCTATACTTTCTCATTAAGTTTCAGAAATTTTTCTATGATTTTCTTCACAGACAATTATGTGGTTTGCAAACAAAGTTTTATTTCTCCTTCCCAATAAGTATACCTTAAATTTCCTTTTCTTATATTCTTGCATTAGCTAGCATTTCTACTATGGCATTGAAAAAGAGATAAGAAGTAGCATCCTTGCTTTTTTATCCTGGTGTAAAGTTTCTCACCATTAAGCTTAATGGTTTCTGTGTGTGTGTGTGTGTGTGTGTGTGTGTGTGTGTGTGTGTGTGTGTGTTTATATTTTTAAAATTTTTTTGGTAGATAATTCTTGCAGAGTTGAGAAAGTTCTTCTGTATTCCTAGTTTACTGAGAGTTTGTATCTTGAATGGATACTAAATTTTGTTACATGTTGTTTCTGCATCACTTGATATGATTATGTAATTTTTCTTCATTAGTATATTGATGTGGTAGAATACATTTATTTGAGTTTTGAACCAGTCTTTATATGTGGGATAATTCCCTCTTATTTGTGGTATATAATTATTTTTATACATTGCTGGATTCGATTTATTAGTATTTTGTTTAGAATGTTTGCTTTTGCATTTATAAGAGATATTGGCCTGTAATTTCATTTTCTTGTAATGTCGGTCTTATTTTGCTATTAGGGTGATGCAGCCTTCATAGAATTAGGAAGTGGGGTTTTTTTGGTTTGTTTATATGTTTTGTTTTGCTTGTTTGTTTGCTTTTACTTGTTTTCTGAAAGATATTGTAGAGGATTGTTGTAACTTATTTTCTAAACGTTTGATAGAATTTACCAGTGAACTTCTCTGGGCCTGTGTAGTCTGTTCTTAAATACTGATTAGTGATTCAATTTCTATAAGAGTTATAGAACTGTTCCAATTGTCTATTTCTTCCTGTGTGAGTTTTGGCAAATGTATTTTAAGGAATTGGTACATTTCATACAAGATATAATATTTGTTGACATAAAACTGCTTTTTATTTTTATTATCCTTTTAATGCTCATGGGATCTGTAGTGATGTTCCTTCTTTCATTTCTGACATTAGTAATTTTTGTCTTCTGTATTTTTTCCTTATTTGACCTAGTTAGAGGCTTATCTATTTCATTGCTCTTTTTAAAGGAGCAGCTGCTGATTGTTTAATTGATTTTCTCTTTTCAGTTTCATTTATGTCTGTTCTGATTTTTATTTATTTTATAATACTTAATTTGAATTTAATTTTTTTCTTCTTTTTCTAGTTTTCTAAGGTAAAATTTAGATGATCAATTTTGGACTTCTCTTTTTTCTATTATATGCATTCAATATTATTAGTTTCTCTCTAATTATCATTTTTCATACATCCTACAAATTTTGGTTTTTTTTCTTTAGTTCACAATAATTTCTAATGTCTCTTTGTATTAGAAATTATTGTGAACTAAAGAAAAAAAACCAAAATTTGTAGGATGTATGAAAAATGATAATTAGAGAGAAACTAATAATATTGAATGCATAAAATACTTGGCAAGACGTTGTCTCTACAATAAATAAAAAAAATAGCTGGGCATGGTGGTGTGCACCTGTAGTTCCAGCTACATGGAAGGCTGATGTGGAAGGATTGTCTGAGCCCAGCAAGTTGAGACTGCAGTAGCCATGATCATGCCACTGCACTCCAGCCTGGGTGACAGAGTGAGACTCCAACTCAAAACAAAACAAAATAAACAAACAAAAAACTAAGTTAAAGTTTATTTTATGGTTCAGAATGTGGTCTACCTTGGTGACTGTTTCACATGAGCTTTAGAAGAATGCATGTTATGCTCTTGTTAGATAGAGTATTCTGTAGTGTTTACATTATCTAGTTAATTTATGATGTTAAATTCAACTATGTTCAAGTACTCACTAATTTTCTGCCAATGGGTTTGTCTGCTTCTGACAGAGGGCTATGTAAGTCTCCAGCTATAATTGTTGATTTATTAAATTCTTCTGGGTATACTATAACCTTTTGCATCATAGTGTTTGGTGCTGTGTTGTTAGGTGCATATAAGTTAAAAACAGTTATGTCTTCTTGGAGAAACAACAACTTTATCATTAAATAATGCATTTGTATCCTTGATAACTTTCTTGCTTTGATGTTTTCCTTCTCTAAAATGAATATAGCTGCTCTCACTTTATTTGTTTAATGCTAGCATGGTATGTACTTCCATGTTAAATAATTTCAATGAATATGTATTATATTTAACGCATTTTTTCTTGTTGACAATATGCAGGTTAGTCTTTTTTTTAATCCTAACAATATTTGTCTTTCAAATGATGCATTTAGACCATTGACATTCAAAGTAACTATTGATATAAGTGAATTACTATCTATCATTTTTATTACTGTTTCTATTTGTTGTCCATTTCCTGTGTTTATATTTTTCTTTGTATATATTTCTCATTCTTTCTCTGCCGTTTGCTTTAACTGAGATAATATATTATTCCATTCTCTCTTCTTCTCAGTATATGCTATATTTCTTTTGTAAAAACTTAAACATTTTTGCTCTAGAGTTTGCAATATACAAGTATCACTAATTCATGTCCACTTTTTAAAAATAATACCATACTACTTTATTGAAAGTGAGAGTAACTTATAATAAAATAATTCTACTAGCTCCCTCTAATCCTTTGTATTATTGATGTCATTTACTTGATATATATTCATATACATATATGTGCATATTAAACTATTGCATATATACAAGCGTATACAATTGAATACATTGTTACTATTATTATTTTGAACAAGCTGTAATATATTAAATCACTTAATATTAAGAAAATAATTTTTTATTTCACTTTCACCTATTCCTTTCTTCATGCTCTTTTTTTCTTTATATGAATTCATGTTTTTTTTTAAACCATACTATTTTCCTTCTCTTTAAAGCATTTATTTTAATACTGATAATAAATTTCCTCAATTTTTGTTTTGCTTTGTCAATTTTTGAGTCTTTTTCTTTATTTTCACTTTTTAAGAATAATGTCTTAGTATACAGAATACTAGGTTGATTTTTTTTCTCCCGGCACTTTAATTATTTCACTTTACTCTTTTCTTGCTTATATGGCTTCTGAGAAGAACTCAATTTTAATTATTATTTTTATTCCTCCATAGGTAGCATATTTTTCCTCTATCTTTCAGAAATATTTTTATCTTGATATTTTGTTGTTCGAATATGATATGCATGAATGCATTTTTAAAAAATTTATTCTGCTTGATGTTCTCAGAGCTTTGTAAATCTCTAATTTGATGTCTAACGTTAGTTTGCAAAACTGTTATTCTCTCAAATATTTCTTCTGTTTTCTCTATTTTTTCTTTTTCTGGTATTGCCATTACTCATTAATTACACTTTTTGTAATTGTCTCACATTTTTTTTTCCTTAGGCAGAGTCTGTTTTTATATTTTAGTCTTTATTTTCTTTGATATTTAGCTTTGGAGACTTGTATTGATATATTTCCTGGTCAGAGATTCTTTCTTCAGCCGTATCTAGTTTACTAATATGTTCACCAAAGACATTCTTCTTCCTATAGATTGTTGATCTTTAGCATTTTTTCCCTTAGGAATTATATACTTCCCTTAGGAATTATATACATTTTTTTCCCATCCATTCTTGCATGCTGTCTGCTTTATTCAATAGAGCCTTTATATTCACTATAGTTGTGAAATTCCTCCTTGCCATGTCCAGTTCTGATACTTGTTCTTTCTCTTCAATTTTTTTTTCTTATTAGTATGCCTTGTAATTTTTTGGATAGATTGGCATGATGTGCTAAACAAGAGATATCACTATAAATTGGCCTTTAGTAAAGTGGTAATAAGAAGGTAGTTGGTGGAAGCAGCATTCTATACTCCTGTATTTAGAACTCACTCTTTTAGTATGCATGAGCACTTGGGCTATAGACTGCACAAGTGTTACTCAGTCCCTGCTCCCTCTTAAATAAATTAGAGCATCTGCAGTGTTGAAGTCGATATCTTCTGCTCTCTCATGGAAGGTTAGACCTGGCTAGAGTCGAATACTTCTCTTTACCCATGTCAATTATTCTCTAATAAAAAATCCAGCAGCTTAGGCTCTGGTTATCTTATTAAGAAAAACAGAATGCTCTGGAATATTTCAAAATGATTCCTTTTCCACTCCCCCTTCTGAAAACATAAGTTTTTACAATATTTATTGTGAGAACCTGGTTATAATCCCGGAAGTAAATTTCATAAAAGTGTGAACTTCTTATTGCTATTTTGTTTTTGTTGTTGTTTGTTTGTTCATTGTTTTGTTTTGTTTTTAACCCTTAGGCTTGTCCACTTTAAGTCTCTAAAAATTAATTAATTATAATTTTATAATCCAGGTTTTCCTACCCTGGCACTAGGTCTCACAAATATTTATGTTTATGAAGTTTTGCTCTGACAACTTGTGATCCTCTGTATCTACCTGTCTGGCTGTCCAATTTTAGAAGCAGGAATTTGCCCTGTGAATTTATTTTTCTTATGGACCTGAGAAAAGTTGTTGATTTCTCAAGGTGTCAGCAGGACCACACGCTAGCCAGAGGCTTTGGAGAAGAATATGTTCTATGACTCTCTCTTAGCTTCTGGTTGCTGATGTGTTAACACTTTGTGTTTCTTGACTGGTACTTGCGTTGCATCAATCTTTGTCTCTTATTCTATATCAGCATCTCCTGTATGGATGTGTCTTTTTATTTTCTGTTTAGGTATTCATCTCTGACTTACTCTTATAAAAACATATGCTGCTTAATTTAAGACCCTTTCAAAAGATCTAGAATTATCTCATTATCTCAGGATCCTTAATGAATTACATATTCAAATACTCTTTTTCCAAGCAAGTTGACACTGTCGGGTGCAGGGATTAGGACTTGAACATCTATTTTTTAAAAACCCATCATTCAAACTACTGCAGTGTTTTTGTCATAAACTCATGCAAACATCATTAGTTTGTTAGAAAAACTTAGTATGAGATTCTGGTATTGAAAACTTACAGGATACATACTTTAACTATCTAAGCCATAGAGCCTGCTGTTATCGGAGACTTAAAAGCAGTATTTCTGAAGGAGTTACATAGAAATATGAAGGATTAAGTCCTAGAAACATGACAAAACTATTCTATAAAAAATGTTAGCCAGTAATTTTTCTGTGGCACTCAGTTTCTAAAAATAGTAATTGTTATCAGGGTTCTTTATTTGGGCAATGTGTTAAATTATGTTTAATCTATTGTTCATATTAATTCCAAATACATTCAAGAGGGTTAATATTTTAATTCATTTGTAATTTGACAGCTGGATATTTTATATTTAACTATGTTTCTTAAATAACATAAACAAAACTTCTACTTCTCTTGCTGAAAATCTGTATCCATCTTCCTGTGATAAGCATCTATGGATAAACTGTTTATAAAAAATGTAACCAATTTCCTAATAAAATAAGTGTTGTATCAAAATGGCCATTCACTTTTTCTGTTTTTTTTAGCCTACTGTTTCCATATATGCTAATCCTGTTAGTAATTTTTTTCATGCTTGTGTTAGAGTCCATTAAATATTGTAACTTATGTTCTGTACATTGTGTTTCCAGCTTTGGGCAGTGTGTATATTTTAAATAAATGAAATTAATAAATTAGTCTTGCTGTTCTAATTACCTCTTACCTGCAGAATGTCTCTGAAAACATATTGCCTAAAGGAATATCTGAAGCCCTATTTAGCTAGCAATTCTTAGTAAACCCTGGGATTCAATTGTAAATTTTTTAATGACATATAAATATTTATACTGAATATGTTTATCTTAACTTGCTTTAAATATACTAAAACTTTAAATATGTAAAGTTGAGAGACTATTTGATTGAAAAAAGGGCAAACTCTGAAAGCTGGTACTTGGGGCAAGAGTCAAGAAAAAAGTGAAATCGTATTATAGATAAAAACATTTTTTCTTTGCCTTTAATCTCACATAACTATTTAAAGTATAACTATAAAAAGATGTTATGACCTAAATATTTGTGTCCACCCCCTCAATTTATGTGTTGAAGTCCTAGGCCCCAATGTGATATAGTTTGGAGATGGGCTCTTTTGATGGAATCAGTGCTCTTATTAAACATTCAAGAGAACTTGTTCTTTCTCCCGAAGGGTGTACACAAACAAGAAGGTATGTGATCACACAGTGAAGTGGTAGCTGTCTACAAACCAAGAGAAGGGGCCTCAGAAATAAATCAAGCATACTGGTACCCTGATCTCAAACTTTTAGCTTCCAGAACTGTTAAGTAATAAATGTCTGTTATTTAACCCACAACTTATGGTATTTGTTATGGCAGCCTGAGCAAACCAATACAAAAATCAAGCAGTTAAGAGAATGTGTTTGTAAAGAACTATAGCTAAAAATCTTAGTGCATGGATTTTTTAAATTGTTCTCAATTATGACAAATTAAGCTCTTTGTTTTTCTATCAAAGTTAATTTAGACATTAATAGCATTCACAAAGCAGATCAATTCTAAAACCTCATTTGCTAATGTTGTGTAAGTTATTATCTTACTTTCTACTTGATTCTAAGTAAGAGTAATAAGACAGTTATCAATTTGTTAACCACATGTTTATTGAAAATCTGTAAAATGAAAGACACTGAATGCAAAATTGGAAAATGTGTGGAACACTTGCTTTCCTTTTAGTTATATAACACTTAAGGAATTGAAAAAGTTCACAAAGACTTTTTAGTTGGTTTTGCTTTGTTTTGTTTGTTTGCAGCATAAAACATAAATATTAATTCTAAAATAACATTAGAAAAGTTTTCAAAGGAAAGGCATTACTGGACTTGGAGTATCGGTAATTTGCTTTCCAAGACTGTCAACAAAAACATTAAACTAGGTACAGATGGTCCTTGACCTATAACTGCTTTGCTCCCAATAAACCCATCGTAAGTCAAAAATAGTAAAAGTTGAAAATGACATTATCACACCTAATCTGCCACACTTATAGCTCAGTCAAGTCTACCTTAAAAGTACTCAGGACACCTACATTAACCTGCAGTTGGGAAAAATTATCTAACACAATGCCTATCTTATAAAAAAATATTGAAAAGATTAAAATTAAACAAGTACAGTTTCTATTCAATTGTTTTTGCATCGTCATAAAGTTGAAAAATTGGGAGTTGAATCATCTGAAGTAGGGCACTTTCCACACACTTAGGCCACGGCAAATGAATGATGAATAAGACGATAATAAAAAAGGGATTATTTTTTGTATTAACATATATAATTCATTCCCTAGAAAATTAGAAAAAGCTGTCAAAAACCAGGCCAATAGGATTTTGGTATTTAGATCTATCATATTTACAATAAGCAGAAGTTTGAATAAAACTAAGTACCGCAAGAAAATGGAAAATAGACATTCTCGTGATCTCCTTTTGTAAAGTTACACTCACCCACCCTTATATTTCACAAAATATGTTTTAAAAATGTATTCTCTAAAAAATTGCATACCGTTTCCCTTTGAATAATGTGGGGTTTAGGAACATCCATACACCCTTTCTATGCGGTTGAAAATCCACATGTAATTTTTACTCCTCCCAAACTTAACTACTAATAACATTTTGCTGCCTGGAAACCCTATCAATAATATAAACAATGAATTAAATTCTATCATGTATGTGATGTATACTATATACTGTATCCTTATAATAAAGTAACCAGGAGAAAAGAAAAAGTTATCCATCTTTGAGGACAATATTATCCTATACCTTGAAAACCCAAGCGAATCTGTGAAAAACTCCTTGCACTGATAAAGGACTTTGGCAAAGTCTCAGGGTATAAAATAAATGTGCAAAAGACAGTCACATTCTTATACACCAACAATAAACAGACAGAGAGCCAAACAAAAAGCACAATCCCATTCACAATAGCCACAGAAATAATGAAATACCTTGGCATCTTTCTAACCAGAGAACTAAAAAACATTTACGACAAAAACTACAAAACACTGCCCAAAGAAATCAAAGAAGACACACACAAATGGGAAAATATTCCATGTTCATGGATTGGAAGAATCCACATTGTTAAGGTGTCCATCCTCCCAAAGGTAATCTATAGATTTGACACAATACCCATTAAATTATCAACATCATTCTCCTCAGACTTGGAAATGACAGTACAGAAATTCATATGGAAACAAAAATGACAACAAATAAGCAAAACAATCTTTAGCAAAGGAAAGAAAACAGGATTTATCACACTTCCAGACTTCACGCTCTACTGTAAAACTACAATAATCAAAACAGCTCCGTATTGCTACAAGAACAGGCATATAGACCAAAGGAACAGGATAGAGATTCTGGAAGCAAAACCTCAATTTCTCGATGAACTCATCTTCGACAAAGCCTCCACCAACAACCACTGGGAGAGGAGAACCTATTCAGTAAATGGTGCTGGGAAAACTGACTGAACACATGCAGAAGATTGAAACAGGAGTCCTACCTATCACCATACATAAAAATCATCTCTAAATGGATCAAAGACCTAAATGCAAAACTTCAAAAAATATGAATCCTAGAAGAGACTATAGGAAACACCCTTACAGAAATTAGAATTCGCAACAAATTTCTGATCAACTCTCCAAAAGCAAATGCCATAAAAGATGAGATAGACAAGTAGGAACTCATCAAAGTGACAAGCTTCTGCAAAGCAAAAGAAACCATCAAGAGGGGGGAGAGACAGCCCTCAGAATAGGAAAAAAAATACATTTGCCAGCTGTAAATCCAGCAAATGCCTAACATCCAGGATCTGCAAGGAACTCAAATATGCCAAAAGAAAAAAAAAACCCTATTAAAAAGTGGGTAAAAAATATGAAAAGACACTTCTCAGAGAAGACATATAAACAGATACATGAAAAAATGCTCAGCCTCACTAGTCATCAAAGAAATGCAAATCAAAACCACACTGAGTTGCCACCTAACCTCAGGCAGGATGGCCATCATCAATAACTCAAAAAACAACAGGTGCGAGAGAGGATGTGGGGAAGAGGGAATGCTTCTATACTGTTGGAGGGAGTGTAAACTAGCACAACCTCTGTGGAAACGTGACGATTTCTAAAATATCTTTAAAAATCTACTTTTCATATGACCCAGCAATCCCCCTTCTGGGAATATACCTAAAGGAACTCAAATTATTCTATAAAAAGATACCTGCACACGCATGCTTATTACAGCATTATTCGCCATAGCAAAAACATGGAACCAACCATGCTGCCCGTCGAAAGTGAACTGGATAAAAAAATGTGGTCATATACACGATGAAATATTATGCAGCCATAAAGGGCAAAATTATGAACTTTCACATTATGCAGCAACTTGGATGGATTTAGAGTGTGTAATACTCAGTGATTTATCACAGGAACAAAGATCTGAGTACTACATGTACCCACTTATAAGCAGATCCTGAACATTTATCATAATACTATAAGAAAGGGATTGGCAGTATTGGGAGACATAATATCAATAAAAGTGCCCAAGCTTTACCTGCATGATAGCCACTTAGGTACCTAACCCTGAACTGAACCCCACATCTTTAAAATGAAAATAATAAAAATAGAAAACAAGCTCGTACAGAAAATAAAATAGATTCACTATTCATCAAGTGAAAGTGGATCATCATAGAGTTCTTCATCTTTTATTTAAATTTTTAGTTTAAAAGATGTGGGATACAGTTCCGGGTTGGGTATACAAAGGTTCATTATGCAGCTACCCTTGCCGATGGTGTGTACCCCACCCCCAGCAGTTTCCCGCTGCTGCCAATCCCATGCCCCCTTCCCTGGCAGTTTCCCACTCCTGCCAGACTTGCCCCTGCCCTCCCCTGGCAGTTTCCCACTTCTGCCAGTCCTTTTCTTATAATGTTATAATAATTGTTCAAGGTCCGCTTATGAGTGAGAACATGTGGTATACCATCAGTTCTTTGTTTCTGTGATAGATCACTCAGTATTATAGATTCTGAGTCTATCCAAGTTGCTGTAAATTTTGTTCTTCTTTATGGCTGCGTAATAGTCCATCATGTTTATGTACCACCTTTTTTTATCCAGTCCTCTTTCGATGGGCAGCACAGTTGGTACCGTGTTTTTGCTATTGTGAAAAATGTTGCAATAAACACGGTTGTGCAGATATCTTTTTCATAGAGTGATTGGAGTTACTCTGGGTATGTTCTCAGTAGGGAGATTGTGGGGTTATATGGCAGGTCGATTTTTAGATCTGTTAAAAATCGCCAAACTGCTTTCCACAGAGGTTGTACCAGTTTACACTTTGCCAATAGTGTGGAAGTGTTCCTTTTCGCCCTCATCCTCTTTAGTATCTGTTGTCTTTTGTTATTGAGGATGGCCATCCTGACTGGAGTTAGTTGGTATCTCACTGTGGTTTTAATCTGCATTTATTCGATGACTAATGAGGCTGAGCATTTTTTCATGTATCTTTTGGCTGCTCGTAAGCCTTCTTGAGTTCTTCATCTTATTGTCTTCATATTAAGTAAGATGAAGAGGAAGAGGAAGAGGAGGGACTGGTCTTGATGTCTCAGGAGGGGTAGAAGTGGGAAAAAAACCTTGCATATAATTGGAGCAGTGAAGTTCAAATTTATGTTGTCCAAGGGTCAACTGTATCTAAATACACAAAACTATATTTAAGAAAAGATATTAAAATTTGAGGGTTGTGAATTTACCTCTAAATGGTTCAAGTGTATAACGTTTTCCTTTAGGATGTGTTTTATAGTCTTTTTATTTCATCTTCATTGTCATTATTTTATTTTATGCTTATGTTATATAGTGATGAATATATGTATTGGCAACTTCCAAAATAAAATTATTTATCAACGCCAAATGATACTTTAAATGATATTTTATGAATTTTTTATAAAAAGATATCGGGAACTGTAATAATTACAATAAGAATATTCAAGATATTTTTAAATAGAGGGCTGAAAATATAATCAAATTATTAATAAGTGTGTGGGTCTTGGAGTAACTCACCTCAAGTAATCTTCATACCTCAGCCTCCTGAATAGCCAGAATGACAAGTACACACTTGACTCTCAGCTACTTCTAAAAAAAATTTTTGTAGAGACGGGGTCTAGCTATGTTGCACAGGCTAGTCTCAAATTCCTCATCTCAAAGGATCTTCCTGCCTTGGCCTCGCAAAGTGTTGAGATTACAGGTGAAGACACTTTACTCAGCACAGTAAACATTTTTATTTCAGTAATAATACTAGCTTGTGCTGTTGTAATATATAGTTGTTAATGGCTTTATAACTACATGATTTTTTTTTTATACTCATAAAGTCTACTGTAGATCCAAATACTTTTCAAGGTATTAGTCATCAATACATTGTCAGAAACTACAGATTGGCTTGATGCTATGGTGCATTTCTACTAGGCTTCAAGTCCAATAATGCGGTGGCAGAAAAGAGATCATGTCACAAAACAACTTTTTTGGTTTTACTCAGAAGTGATGAATTCTCCTGCATTTCATCTTTTATTGATTTATGCGAGTCCTATTTCCATGTATAATTTTAAGGGAGCTGAAAAACAAAATTTTTCTATTTTTCTGTGAATTTATTCCCAGTCTCAAGTATTGGATTAACCCAAATTCCTTTCAAGAATCACAGTCTGCATTCCTGACAGGACTCACTCAACATCATATCTTTGACTCTGAACTTTAGTTTACTCTTTGCAGTGTTCAGTTTTCTGGATTTTTACACATTCCTACAATCATTATTCCACAAACTCCGTTCCTTCCAAAATAGTTTCATTACCCTAAAATTGCTCCTGTATTTACTCTTTACAATAACTACTTTCTGTCCTTCAACTCTTGACAACTACCTATGTTTTCTATTGTTATAATTTTGTCTTCTTCAGCAGTTAATACGTACACAATCCTGTGATATGTACACTCTGGGTCCAACTTTGTTCACTTCGTAAAATGCATTTAATTTCCACTCATAGTTTTCCATTTTATAGACAAACCACAGTTCATTCACATGTTGAAGTATGTTTTGGTGATTAAAATATTTAATAGTCATTAATAAAGCTTTTTTTAATATTTCAGTTATGGATTTTAGTGTGAACATACCTAGAAATGCTATTTCTAAGCAATATATTGTTTGTGTTAACCTTAGGACACTACTAAGTTATCTCCCAAAGTGTCTATACTGTTTAGCAATGTCATCAGTGGTAAATGAGAATTTGGGCCAGGGATGGTGGCTTCTAGTTTTAATCCCATCACTTGGAGGCCAAGGCAAGAGGATTGCTTGAGATCAGAAATTTGAGACTCATCTCTTAAAAAATTATTTTAGTTATCTTGGCATGATGACACATACCTGAGGTCCTAGCTACTCAGGAGGTTGAAGCAGGATGATCTCTTGAGACTGGAGTTCAAGGCTGCATTAAGCAATGATGTCACTGTGTTCCAGCCTGAGTGACAGAGCAAGACCCTGTCTCTAAAATATATACTGTATATCAATCACTATTCATACATTTTTATATATGTGTTTGTGTTGTTTTGCATCTTCCCAGGCATCTGGTATTCTCAGGTTTTACATTTTAACTAATTTAAAAAATGTGCAGTGGTATAATCTCATTGTGGTTTTAATTTGCATTTATCTACTGAGAAATCATACTGAACACATTTTCAAGTGTTTATTAGGCATCTTTATAAAGTTCTGTCTGTCAAGATCTTTAAACTATTTTTTACTGGGTTGTTTGTTTCTGTAAATATAATTAGTTATATTATTCAGATTTGTGTTCTTTATTCCTAATATAATTTTTAATCAAATATGCAAGTTTCCAATATTTTCTCCTAGTTTTTGGCATGTCTTCTCATTCTCATATCAATGTCTTTTGCAAAGCAAAAGTTTTTAATTTTGATAAAATGTACTTCTTATTGATAGTGTTTTTAGTTTTATACCTGAAACCTCACAGTAAAATTCAAGCCCATATATATTTCATCCTATAAATTATAGAGTTTAACATTTCACATTTAAGTATACAGTACATTTTCAGTTCATTTTAGTATATTGCTTGGGGCATTGTTTAACTTTATTTTAATTTTTTTGTTTTGATTTTGCATATCAGTGCCCAACTTCTTTTCATCATTTGTTGACAAGACCCTTTCTGCACTGAAGTGCCTGTAATGTATTCTTTTGTGAAAAATCCAACAATTTTGTGTAAGTTTATTTATGGTATCACTGTTCTTTTTCATGAATATTATGTAACAACTTTAGAATAGACTTGCTAATATCTAGAAGAATAAATTGCTATATTAATTTATATTACATTAATTCTCCATTTATCTATGTTTCCTTTGATATGTTCTAATTTAGGTTGGTGTTTTCTATGTACCTATTTTGCTGGATTTTATTAGATTTATAATTAGATATTTTGTTTTAGGTGTCATTGTAAATTTTTTTTTAAAATTTAAGATTACAATGGTTCATTGATGGCTTATAAGGACATCTTCTTCCCTACAACCATTCTAACTAACTTAGCTATTCCAGGAATATTGTGCGAATTATTTAGGATTTTCTGTATTTGAGTTTCTCATCTTGAACATTATTGACATTTAAAATTAGATAATTCTTTGTGTTTGGGTTGTACTGAATATTATGGGTTATTACTATCATTGATATCTAGCATTTGTACCAACTATCAAGATGCTAGTAAGATATTCCCAGTTGTGATGACCAAAAGTTTCATAGAGGGCAAAATTACCCATGGCTGAGATCTTCTTTCCTAAATATTTTCATCAGAGTTAAGATTGATTGTTCCAGTGAGCATAAGCAACTTCAGATTCCTCTGATAGTATCTATTTGTTTTCTTCCTATTGGACTTTGGATCTTCTCCTGGGGCTTCATACCAGAAAGAACCTTTTTGTCTTTTTTCCTGACAGTTCTTACAGTTCTGTCTTACTGTTATTTTTACTCAAAGTTTGCTGCATGGTGCTGTGGATGCGAGTATGATTAAGCTGATGTCATGATTAAGCTTAATATTTGGAAAGTCCCACGGGTTTGTATATCAAGTTTGGCATTTGCAAGTGTTCCTGCCTCTTACCTAAGTAAGTGTGGACTCCCCAACTACTCCATTCATTTCACCTCTGTGAAGCAGGAAAACACAAGCATCCTTATCCTGCAGTGTTAAGGGCCTTCCCTGTGCCAGGGAAATATGTTGCTACTTAGTGGAGATAGCTAAGATGAACCAGTGGTATACTTCCTTCACCTCTCAGTGAACTGTAAGCCTTGGCCTCCTATATCCTAAAGATGAACTCTTTTGTCCAGTGAAATAAATAAAGGGAAAGAATCTGACAAGACTTCAAAATGGTTTATTTCCCCAGCACTATTCTGCACTCAACGCAGTACCTTCATATTCTTTCTAAATACATATTGCAAGAACTCAGGTAAGTTTCTTGGGAAAATGTCTACATATGACTGAAAATGCCTCTATATTTGTGCTTTCAGGAGATTTACACTCTCATGATAGCTAAGCAAACCGTCAACGTTACTTGCCTTAGTTAGTTAGAGTTGCCATAACAAAATACTATAGACTAGGTGGCTTATACACAAATATAATTATAATATTTCTCAGTTCTGGAGGCAAGGGGGTATGAGATCAAGATGTCAGTGGATTGTCTAGTGAGGAACTGCTTCCTGGTTGCAGACAGCTGTCTTCCTGCTGTGTCCTCACATGATGGAAAGAGAGTGAGCTAGCTCTCTGGACCCTTCTGATAAGAGCACTAATACTACTTATGAGAGCTTCACCCTCATGACCTAATTACTTCCTAAAGACTTCCACATCCAAATACTCTTGAATGTGAGGAGAAAAAAACATTTAGTCCATAACATGGTCTAATGTCCTGTCAGGTTATAAGGTGAATGATAACTTTTGATTTAGATAAGTAAATGTTCAGGTTCTATTGAGTTCAGATTTTATTATTATTCTTTTCTTTGGACCTGGATTTGCTGAAGAACTCGTGGATAGCTATTAATTTGCATTCTTCTACTGTTTCTTTCCTCTATAAGAATGAGAACTATTTCCTTCTATTTCTCTTGATCTCTGGGCTGAAACTAGAAGCCTATTTATTTTTGGTTTTGGTTGTGTTTAATTTTTTATAATGTAAAGGTAATCTTTGAATAGTTTCTCATTTCGGGAGTCTAGTAAAAAGGTTGCAATACATGCATGCACATCACAATATGCAATGTTCATTATATATTTAGTGGGAGAGAAGGCAATAATGCATGAGTTTAAAGGACTGATAAAGTTTGTATTTTCATGTATAGAAAGACACAAAAGAAATGAATCAGTGTTACAGTAAGTGATAAAAAGAAAACAGCATGTGTTAAACTAAATTTGACTAATCATATTAACCGATTATTCCCCACTATCTGTAAATGTAAAAATATTATTTTGCAGTCATCTAGAAATTTGTAAATAAACTTATTTTTAAGACCATCAATACATTATGACTCTGATGTTCTGACTTACATAAATGTCTCCTAATGTTTTTCTTACATAATCTATAATAGTAACAATCTTTTGAGATCAATAAAAGGAAGAGTAAGAAAATTTCAGACAATTTGATGCTATCATCTAAATCATCAAAAAAA